>NW_010243355.1:107221-128760 GCF_000690775.1 Eurypyga helias | reverse complement strand
GAACCTGATGTGATTGCAAAGGAAAGCAAAAAGGAAGGAGGAGAAGTAGTCTACCTGGACTCGTGCAAAGCATGTGACATTGTCTCAGATGACATCCTTGTCTCTACATTGGAGAGGCATGGATTTGGCGGATGGACCACTCGATGGGTAAGGAACTGGCTTGATGGTCACACTCAGAGAGTGGTGGCCAATGGCTCAATGCCTGAGCGGAGACCAGTGACGAGTGGCGTTCCTCAGGGGTCGGTGTTGGGGCCTGTGCTGTTTAACATCTTTGTTGGTGACATGGATGACGGCATTGAGTGCACCCTCAGCAAGTTTGCTGATGACACCAAGCTGTGTGGCGCGGTTGACACGCTGGAGGGAAGGGATGCCATCCAGAGGGACCTTGACAGGCTGGAGAGGTGGGCCACTGCCAACCTCATTTTGTTCAACAAGGCCAAGGGCAAGGTCCTGCACCTGGGTTGGGGCAATCCTAAGCACAAGGACAGGCTGGGTGGAGAGTGGATTGAGAGCAGCCCTGAGCAGAAGGACTTGGGGGTACTGGTTGATGAAAAACTGAACATGAGCCGGCCGTGTGCGCTGGCAGCCCAGAAAGCCAACCGTATCCTGAGCTGTATCTGGAGAAGCATGACCAGCAGGTCAAGGGAAGGGATTCTCCCTCTCTGCTCTGCTCTTGTGAGGTCCCTTCCAACTCAAACCACTCTATGATTCCATAATAAGAAAAGGGGAGGGAGAATATCCCTTTGGAACAAAAGATGTCAGTTTATCAAATGCCTTTGGGGAAAAAAAAGAGCTTTTCAAAATGTCAAGCATGCTTGTTAGAGCTGTCCTCAAATATCTTTAAGATATGCAGATGCACTTAAGTAACCAGGTGTCCTAAGGTGTCACTGGACTTGACACCCTTGGAAGAGGAGTTTGTCATCAGCATTTTCAACAATGCTTGAGGCAGCCTTTGGAATTTCTTTTACTCATATCCAGCATATATCTGAACACAGACTTCCTGTGGCAAAGGCCTGCATTTCTCACTGATTTGATAAATTTTTCTTCCAGTAGACCAGAGCATTTTGAGTGAAATGTGTGCTCTTAGGCCTTCCTTTTAGTTAATTTCCCCCTTCAGATGCCTAAACGAGAAATTAATTGCAATAATTGCATGCAATCTTCTCAGCCCAAGTTTTTTGTCAATGACCGAGATTTGTTTTCTAATATTATTTTGAGACAATTTAAGCAGTGCATCCTGCCTGTACCCCAACCTTGCAAACAATATCTGTAAAGAATTGATAATGGTACTTAAAGAGCAAAAGAGAGTAGAAAAGGACAGGAAAGTGGCAAAAGGAGAGTTGAGTGCTGTTGACTTCACGCATAGCTTCTCTCACAATGCAGAGGGGCTTTCACAAGCATTATTTTGGATGGTCTTGGAAACAGAAATAACCCCTCTTTTTTACATACTACATGCAAAAGACTCAGGGAATATAATTAAAATCAGGTAAGCCTAGGTCTCAGTATCAGAATCATCTCACTAATGTTTCCTACTTTCTACTTCTACCACTGCCTTAGGAACAGATTCCTAAGAATGGGTCTTTGTCAGGGAAAAAAAAAGAGAAACGAATCTAGTGGAAGGTGTCCCTGCCCATGAATCATCTCACTAATGTTTCCTACTTTCTACTTCTACCACTGCCTTAGGAACAGATTCTGACAAAGAACGGGTCTTTGTCAGGGAAAAAAAGAGAGGAACAAATGAAACAGCACACCAAGCTTTCAATTCACATAAACGCCTTGAATCTTAAAGTGTTTTCCTGTCTATAGGATTGGCCCAGAAGCATTTCTGATGTGCTTTCATCAACCCACTGAGAGAAAAACCAAGACGACAACTGGCAGCACCTTTTTTTTTGCTGCTAAATCCTATTTGAAGGCTTCTATCAAGTCTGGGGATATGCAATTTCTGGCAGATGTTTGAAAAGTAAATGTTTTCCTTTATGTTGGTAAGCTGCTATCAAAGTAGTGTTTAGCTATATTCTCACAGAGTAATGGGTCTCTTTATGTTGAACAGTAGCCTTTAAATAATGAGATATTGCAGGAAGAGGATACGAATTCGCAGGTCAGTTATCTGACCAAAGTGACAGGTTGCAGTAAAGGACCAGAAATGTCTAAATATACACGCTCTAAGTTAGACATCTAAATATTCAGGAATCCACAAGTTTGTTGTGTAAATGTTGAGTTAGGAAGTCTCTTGGAAATAATTGCAAAAACTGCCAAAGAGAAAATTTTCCATATGTATGCAACATTTACATATTCCAGAGATATTTCATGCTTAAAATCGGTTTATTCTTCCAATTTTAAGGAACATTTTGCACAATAAACAAGACTGTAGCAAACAGTAAGTATTTCTGGTATAGTACACTACTGCATGAGGTAACAAGGATGCTAATGGTTCTGAGTAACATTATGTAAATACTAGAAGTAAATTTGCATCCAATTTACAGATATTAACACCTGCTCCCCAGCAGAACTAATCACTGGAGAACATCTCTTGAAAGATTCAGCATCTACTTGGGCTTGTAGAAGTGAGCTCACTCACAAAACATAACACGAGACTTGGTTAAGAAGAAACTATTTTTACAATGGCAGTGATTTCATCATTGCGAGGCACCCCGCTATGTGCAAAGCTTGAGGCAAGATGTACCAAATTGTAGAGGTGAGGCCTGCATAGATTTCTTTGCCCTTTACAATAGATTCTCAGCATAGGTTTTACTCCCGGCTGACTGATCAGAAAGGGCAGGCTGAAATGAGACAGTTTCATGAAATAAGTGTGCTGGAGCGCCAGCCAAAATGAGAATCTTGTGCTGGGGGTGCAAGTGAAGGGAATGAGAGTGCAATGCGTCTTCTCTATTTATTGCATGCGGACTCAATAAAATAGGACGTAGTAAACTTGGCAAGCAGGATGCAAATTAAATATCTTTGGTGATAAGGCAGGTAATTCCTATTGGCCTATTAAAAGCCAGTGGCTTATCTTTGGTTATTTTTATTACAGCTAGCTTCTATTAGCAGCATTAATATAGCAACCTTCTAGTTCGGGCTTATGACTGGAGAGTGCGTCTGTATCCTTACTATAAACCTACCTAGGAATATTTTCTAGTCTCAAATATCCAGTTAAATTATTAACATTTTAAAAGTCTCTGTCATTTTAGTATCAAGATGGATGCTATATATCCATAAAATGAAAAAGCATTGAGAACTACTCAGAAAGATGAACCCTGCTCCATCTTGGTCCCAGTGTAATAATGAACTACAGCCAAGAAACACGCCTATTATTTCTGGATCCCTTTCCTAACAAAACAGTACCCATGCAATTATACTTTCTGTCTACATACCTATCAAATCTCCTTCATAACTTTTGAACCCAATGGCCAATTTGAAATAAATTGTTCAGAAGTCTTGGAGATACTAAATTATCGCAAGTGCCTTTTTTAAAATCAGTTGTTGTGCAGAAGACAGGGAACTTTTAAATGACCTCATTACAGAGAAAGCTAGGAGAGCTCGTCCCCTAATTGAATTGCTGGATCGCCAATCAGCAAGCACACGGCTTAATGCAAGCTACGCAGTATGTCGTCTCTTTTCCAGAGGAAGAAGTTGGAGACATGGAAGGGTAACCTGGCTACTTCAAGTGGGCTTGGACACACTGGAAGAGGTAAGAAACCTGTGTATGAGCTGGTTGCATTAAAAAGCATAGCTTGAAGGGGATTGTAGCAGGGGAGATGAAGGCAAATCTGTAGGATGCCTCTGTTCACAGAGCAGCCTGAATTTCTCTGGTCTTGTCCCTTCAGATGCCCTGGAAAATATGATGATGAACAAACAAGCGTGAGGCCTGAAATGACAACTTTAGGCTTTCTCTGGAAGGAAGCAGTACTTCCCAAACTGTGATCCCTTTCCAAACACGCAACACTACTACTTCTCTCTCAGGTTCACAGCCCTGCTTGGTGCTGTGTTTTTAGTTTGAGAGTAACAGCTCTAGACCCTACGGAAGAATAGGTCACCTATAAACATTATGAATTTCTCTTTGGAATCTGTTCAATTCCTACTGAGCTGGATGATTAATAGTAACAGATCCTGCAAATAGAGTCTTTGATACTTTGAGCCCATTCAGAGTCATCGAGCAGTAGAAAAGGGGCAGAAGGAAAACAAGAATGCAGAATCAGCTTAACATGCCCTCCTGAGGCTCACTAAGCTCCCAGATAAGCCAATGCTTTGTCCAGAAGTTGTTTTTTTCTTTCAACTTCCAAATAACAGCCCAAATAAAGAGTTATAGTCGTCCATCTTGGAGCTGACTAAGATTAGGAACATTCATCACCAAGACTGGCACTTACTCAAAGATGGATGATGGCATCAGGCCACTGAAGTACCAGCAAAAGCTGATAGACAAATATTCTAATGAACTGTTGCTCTCCTGACAGTGCTGATAGCATCAGGAAGTGTGTGACATATTTTGAGGGCTTGTAATTGTCTGCACACATTTCACAGACCAACCAAACAAATTTTTGAGGAAGATATGCTCTAGCCACAAATGTTTTGAAGGTTTCTTGAGAATCTCTTGTGAACGACTGCCAGTGCAAGTCTTGAACTGGGCAGCATATCAATAGAGCTGCATTTGTTCCAGCACTTAAAATGACTTACATTGCAATAATTATGGTATGAAATACTCTCTTATTCTCTTTCAGAAGTTTCACCCATTGCTAATTTGCCTTCAAGAACCAGTTTGTGTGGTCCATATGGAGCTAGACCACATTTGTGATATCCGATCCCAGTTGAATTTATTTTTTCCACAATCAGGATGCTTTGTGAGGAGATGCCAGTGCCAAAATAACAACAGGTACCCAAAGAAGGCTGACATCAGAGAGTCAAAGCTGGCTCCTCTCCTTCCCTTTCTCATCATGCTTGAAGGATCCTCTTTCTGTAGCCTTTGATAAGCTTTCAGTTGTAGAGCTTTAGGGCTTCCTAGTGTCACAGCGTGCTAGATCCACTGCTGAGGCTGAGTTAGGGGATGAGGCTGAAATACCCTCAAGAACAGAAATACCTGCACCAGCAGGGTCTGCACCTAACACCCTATTACTTAGGCTGAGTGGGTGCACTGGTGCAAAGAGGACGACCAGGTGAAAAACCCTCTGTTCAAACTTCTTGCTTTAATCCAAAATGTCAGTAATAAGAAATGTTAAACATACTTGGTAGAATTGTAGCTAAACACAGATTCTTCCCTCTCTGCTTTCACCACAGTTATCCCCCACACAATCTCCAAAGACAGCGATAGGGATTAAAGGTAAATCAGCTGAAGATGGCAGTCGTCTTATTCAGTGCTCTCGCCGCTTCTGGAAAATTGCTATCCATCCTCAATGCCGCTCATGAACAAAGGGAAAACAACTGAATACATATCTTGTTATGAATAGCTCTGCAAATAGCTGGTATTATTTCACCTGTGAAAGTTAGGCCTCTCTGCTTCTTATCTCTGACCATAAAGGGACAAAAATGTAGCATTATCCATAAAATGTCACATTTACCTACTAAGAACCCATAGCTGTTTGTAGAAGAGTGACTTACAAGAATGGCTACTAGCAGGATGAGGGTTTTAAGAGGTTGAGTTTAAGATCACAAAAGGAAGAGAGGTAAAATGGGGACACGAAGACATTAACTGAAAGATGCTGAATTATTTCTGCATGAGAATATGGAGTATCAGTAGGAATCCAGAAACCAAATGGCTAAGGTACCTTGAAAGATGAGGATACAAATGATACTAGGCAGGTGAGCATTCTGCATACATCAAGACAAGGTAAGTGAAGATATTATGTGGGCACATCTGATTTCATAGAGATGCAGCGAACAGACATATTTGAAATTTCTGAACACAATGCTATGTCATGCTCCTGAGAGATCCATTCATCCCAGTTGTATACGGTGCTGTTCTTGGTGTGAAGAACCATGTTCTGAAGAGTGAAGTAATCTCCCGTCTAACACACAAAAGTGGCTTTTATGCAGACTGTGATTTTTTTGTACTACACGTTTCTCCCCATTAAGTTTCTCTCCAAATGTGAAGCTCAATACACAACACAGTAGTAAGTCCTGAATTGATAATTTTCCATGGAGATTAGACTTTCCGTTGCTCTGACGATACTATGTTCAGAATTAGATGGGCTGGTTTTAGCAAGTGGATTTCCTACAGTCTGCTGCTGAATGGCACTGCACAGAGGCACAATGACATCAGTGTAACCTCACTGGATAGAAGCTTTCTTTTTGTTCCGCTTCTTGTTCCTGCCTACAGCTTTTAGGAATTACTATAATACGATAATCAGTAACATTATTTAACATTTCCCAGGATATATTTCTGAGAATTATATATATTTTACATAAGACTCTACAAGGATTAACAGAAAATATGGAAAAAACATATGGAATCAATAATATACTGTTCTTGTAGCTCCCAGAGACCCCTGACAGGTAAAAGAATGTATTTTACTAGGCGTTATATGAAAGCAGAACAAAAGGAGCCCCTCACTTGACTGCCTTACACAGTAATAGGCATTAACAGACTTAAACTACTGTTTCGAGTTATATTCAGACCTCCTAGAAGGTAAGTATGTGCGATGCTAGTTTACAAATGATGCCAACTATCTTTGTGACAGTCAGAAAATTAGAAAGAGATTTTACCATTATTCTCCCCATGATGAATTTCAGAATTACCCTGACTAGGACAAACCGTAATAAACAAATGTAAATGGGTTTGCAGAGCGTGAGACTCGGCTAAAGGTCAAATCCTCGTTCGTGAAGTCGGAAAGAACTGTTGAAGGGTCTGAAGCTGGGATAGCCGGCTGTGTCAGCCAAGCCACATCACCGTCGGGCACCACCAACCTGCAGAAGCAGTTCTCGCTGGAGTACAATAACCAACAGATGCTTCTGCTAAGGCAGCTCATCCCAGCTTGACTCTATCCTTATACTTGTCATTTTTATAGACTCAATGAGACACAAAACTTAATGCTACTCTTGCTTTAGCCCCCAGGAGCTGAGCATTGCGTTGGTGAAGCTAAAGAAGGGGGAGATGTCTTCTCACAGCACCACATATTATTAAGAGATAATCTTATTACTCCCAAGTGGATCAAAGCTAAGTTACTGTAAGATATTTTTAACCATATTTAATGTACAAAGTAAACTGACTCATAATGAAACTATTGATTTTGAGTTGAAACCAAATTACTTCAGCTCAGGGTGGATAATTCACTGCTAAACACAGCACAATTTCTGTACAAAAATAAAAAGGGTTCTACCGTTGTTATGGATTCGCTCCAGGAGCAATGTCCTGAAGCACAGAAGCAGTATCAGATCGCTTATTTGGGCAATACAAAACATGAATGGCAGACAGGGAGTTGACAATGAAACATATCCTTCAAATAGTAACACTAGAAAGTATTTGGATGGAATAACAATGTTCAGCACTCACAGAACTTTGTAGCTTTACTGTCTTTTTGGTAAAACATATATACTGTATTGAAACAAATCACAGAACATTCACTGGCAGCCACGGTTTAAAACGTGTTCTGTAACACAAAAGATGAAAAGATCATCTTTCCCGTCTGTCTGGATTTAAATGACTTACATTTGATAAATAATTTTTTAAACATCAGTATGCCAATGGTAACATGAGTGATCATATTTTTCAGATGTTTTTAATTTGCAATTGGAGATAAAAATACACAAACCCATTTCAGTATTTTTTACATGCAGATAATAAATGTACTGCTTAGGGTAGAAGTGTTCATGTATCATTACATAATTTTATTTCATGTTTGTTATTTCTATGGGTAAGATGTCTTATTCCATTTAATATGTTACATCTGACTAACGGCCAGAGTGGATTTGATAAAACAAAAATGTTCTGCCTATTACATTGTTAGTAATGGCTCAGTTTCCCTATTTCCCCTTAGAATTTGGACACGAAAATAAGTCTACATTTCTTTAAAGCATGCAGGCAGCTGAAACACACATATTTGCATAAGTTGCAACACTGAGTGAATGGCAAAAGCCATGCAAACCACTGAGCATGAGGAATATACTGTGGATAATGGAGGGGAAAAACAAAAGAGATGAAAAGGAAAAACAAACCATGCATCCATGAAAGGAATGGTAGGCACTGGTGGAAGAATAAGTGAGCACCTCAAGGTGTAGAGAAAAAAAGGACAGATACCTACCCCAACCTGCGCTATCTAGCTACCGACCTGTGGACTTATAGTATCACCAGTTGGCTCACCAAATGGATCACTGTTGGATGAGGCCTGAGACCCATCAGGCTAGAATACAAGAACATAACACCTTTTTTTCTCAACAATAAGAAAGTGCAAAGTCAACATGAGGTTATTTTCATGCTGTGGGCATAACAAGTACATCCTATCTCATGAAAACCAGAAAGTGAGACCTCACCACTGTTCTCAAAAGCCGTAATGGTTTCCTATAGGTGATGGAGGCAGAACAAGGCCACACACCAGTACCTGCTGGAGCCCATGCAGGAGCTGCCACAGGCTTCAGAAGGTGCTGGATCGACAAACCAGAGCTGCAAAAGGCCCTGAAATCCAGTGAATGTATGTGAATTGGGAAGAGTCCAAGCCTGTGTTATTTTCTACCTTTGGGTCCTTTTTTCCTAAGACTCCCTCTTGCCTGTGACTCACTTGGGCTCTTATCTGCCTAAGATACCTTGTGAATTAAAGTCATTGCTTGGATAACATTTCTTGCTTTGGTCTACTGAGTCTAAGGCAAACAAATCACATACTGAGGGCCAGAACATTGAGGAACGTAACTAGGCAAGCAACTGGGATGCAAGAATGTGCAAGGCAACATCAACCATCATCTTTTAACACACAGACTCTCACATCTCTTTCGGCAGCCTCAGCATGTATGCTGTTTTACCTCCGACTCCCTTACCATCAACAAGGGAATGCTGGTATGCTGGAAAGGACATCCGATACGACTACCATATATAACCTTACTGTGACCTTGGTTCCTTGTATGCAGTATTAGTGCATATCAACATAAACGTCATGCTTCTAGCTGTCAAAACTGAACTGGGAAGTGAATGCTGTCTGCAGCTCCCCCTTAAATATCACCCAGCCCAATTAGAATAGTTATTTCTAACACTACCAAAAAACATTTAAGTAACTTCTGTCTTTTCTAGCTAAAAAAGAGCTAATCAGTGTTTAGAAACTTTGTTGCTACTCACAGCCTCTTGCTCCTCACTTTTGCTTGGGCTTTCAAACCCCTCTTCAAAGAGGTCATCTGCAGCAGGATCACTGGTATGGGATGCTGATGATTTTGATGGAGAACTCTGCCTGGGTGCAGGGGTTGGAGCTAAACAAAGATGAAGGTAAAAGCAACAGAATATATATCCGTTAATTTGCTTAGAAAGACACAGCAGCACAAAATTTGCTCATGCTGTAGAGCCCTCAACTTTTACTACCCCTGGAAATTGCTGAAAGAGATGAATTTGAACACAGAAGTCATTATCGATTCCATATATTTGATTTCATTCAGCCATTTACAAATTAAAGTTTGGCTGCATCTGGCATATGTCTCTAGGAACCAGGGAGATGCCACTACCTTACATAAAGCATGCATGAGTCGTCTGCCCTATGGCAGGTAAGCGAAACAGAAGGTCCCTGGCTGGCCCCTGGTAAGCTCTGTCTCATGAATTCCTCTTTTCAGCAATCTGCAAAATCCCCCATTTCCATGCTACGAACAAGATAAGCTTATTCTACGTCTCTTCAGTGAATTTCCTCATGTGCCCAATACATTGAGCTATTAAAATAAATACCCATCCTCTAATTTCTGCAAAGCATGGCTTGAATGGGACATATGTGAAACCATTTGTAAGGCTGAATGCCACGGGCATTTTCCAACCACCTTTCATGTCCCTAGCACAGAACATGTCTGTCGTCTTAGAAATTAAATTTCAGACTGCAGCTATCAGGACTGTGATTTCAGTGGTCTCCGAAATTTCCTCTCTGACACTTTTCTTTACACCTGGAACACATTTAGTAAGCTAGACCACGCCTGACAGTTCTCAGTCCACATCTGTGTTGCAATTTACTGTATCAAAACAAACCCCAAAAAACAAATGCTTTAAGGAATAGTTATGTTTGAGGAAAGGTATGGCTGAAAGCAAGTAAATACTCACGTGAATTTGTAGATGGTGTCGTGGAAGTCACAGGAGTCAAATTTAACTGAGAGATGTCAAAGTCATCACAATCATCTGCTTCCTGTGCCATCCCAACTTTGTTAAAGTAACTTGAGAAGGCCTCTGAGGTACAACTGAGGGAAGGCTGATCTGGTTTTCTTGATGGCACTGGTGGAGGCTGAGCCATCTGGAAATCTTTAAACATTTCTTTTCCCATTTTCTGTCTGGGCCTGTCTGTCTGTGGGCTCGATCTGTTGGAATCACTTGTGGGTGGAACAGTAGCTATAGGAGCAATGGTACCTTGAAACATGGCTGCTTGTAAAGGCAAAACAGTTTGTGTTGGCATGAAGGCAGTTGGTTGGAACTGACCAGCTACAGATGGCCACGGTTGCTGAGTAGGAGGAAAAATCCCGGGTTGGCCCCACGCTATCGGCTGTCCTCCCTGCATCACCTGAGCAACTGGAGGCTGAGCACCCATGGCCAACTGCTGTTGAACAAGTGGTTGCTGTCCCCAGAATGAGGGCAGAACAGCTCCCATGGCAACATAACCTTCAAAGAATAAAGAGAGAAGGGGGAAAAAACAAAGGATGAAAGTTTTTAACACTACTGTCAAGAGGATGCAGAAAAAGCTACACAAGAAATCAGAAACATGCATGCTACATTAGTGATCCCAGAGCTTCAGCACACTTGAAAACTAAAAGACATGGTTGAATTCACATCATTGAACAAATACTTATATACAGAACCACAAATTGGTGGATATTTGCAATTACCCTTCCCCTCATCTGAACAAAAAAGTTCTCTTCCTCAGTGAGTACCCGCATGGGTCTGTGAAGACCTGTGTGCAAGGACCTTGTCAGCAGCTCACCATCTGGCAGCTCCTTTCCCTGGGGCTCTGTCAAAGCAGAGCCGGGATGAGTTTGGTCAAATCACCAGAGCCACAGCAGCTCCCCAGACATTCCCTAAACTCCTCACCCCTGAGCTCTGCAGGCTCTCCTTGCTTCCCTGACTCCCCCCATCCTTTGCCTTTCACCTCTGCCTGATCTGTTCCTCTCGGAGCAGGGATCCCTGGGACTGAACATGATGTGCTGGGTCATGCTGGGATGCAGCTCATCTTTTCAGAGCAGCTTTACAGGCTGTTAAAAATTGAGCAGCCAGAGGGAAAGACGAGGGTGCCCAGGACTCCCATCTGCATAGCTTTGCTGCAGTTCCTCATCCTTTTTACTTTTATTCTTCATTGGTGAGAGTGACTCGAACACCAGCCAACTCCTGCCAACGGCACAGCTACGAAACTGGTTCTAAGACCCAGGGAAGCACCTTTTACATGTTAGACGTGCCCTATAATGACAGTGTGACCTCCTAGACAGAGAAAGACTCTGTGCCACCTCTTCTGACACAGTCACTGTCCAAACCATCAGGACTCTGAAAAGCAAAGCAAGTGTCTCAAACTGCATAGCAAAAACACAGAGCCCACATGAATTCAGATTCACGCCCCCCCATTTAGTTATTACCTCCTTACTTGAGTACATCAAAAAGGTCACGAGCTTCTCCTGTTCTATATACCTAATAACAACAAACAGCTGCAGGTTCTTACACTAGCACAAAACCTCCTCAGTTGGGGAAGAAATTAAAGATTAAAACTAAAATTATAACTGCTTTCTGTCAGAACTGAACCCTCTTTTCAAACTACCAAGAGTTTGACTGTGTATGAATTACATGATTGGGTGCTTTGCTATTTAAAATGGAAAAAATAAAAATCAGAAAATACTAGGACTGTAAAACTGTTACAAATTAAACCATGTCATACTATTATGTTCCACTGACAGAAGTAGTATGCTTTACAGATATGCTGTTTCACATTTAAATTAACGATTCACTGCTAATACTTTACAATACGCAAACCCTCTTTAACTTCTAATGCTGTCATAGCTTTAAAACTCCATTTCTAACCCAAGTGTTTTTCTGAGTCCTCCTGTACGTGTTCCCCTTTGCAAAATTGTAAAGGGAAAAGCCCAAAATAGAGTAGAAACAGAACTTTGAAAAACTAAATTAATGAGTGATGAAAGAAGATTAACTCAGATATATAACTATTTCAATAGGTGGCTATGATGGATTTTCCAGATGTCCTTTTATCTTGCCCCCACTGTAACCTCATCCAAGCAGCAAGGGTTTTCATCTGACATTACCCCCAAACACTTCACCATCAGCATAACCCTTCTGAGACGCAGTGGCTAATCTGCGGCTGCAATGCAGCCCGTCAGAGAAGGAGTTCACCAATTAGAAAGTCACCGCTGAATGATTCAAGGCACTCCTCCTTCTTTTGTTTTTTTCCCTAAGTAAAGCTGAGAGCCCTGCTCTTGCAGTGCTCGAGTATTCCAGAGAGAGATCAGCCGTCAAAACCACATGCCTTGCTTATCTGCAGAATGCTACACAGATTTAAAATTTTGAACATTTTGAGAAACATGGAAAAATCTCAAGGAAGTATCAGGATTTGAGTAAGTGGAATACTTTTGAAATACAATCAAATTCTCCGTGTTTCATTCTCTACTGGAGACAGCATAGGATATTCATTGCTACCACAAAGAAAGCTAAACTAAATGCTTTTTTTTCCTCTCTTGTTGCTGTACCTAGAAGGTATAGTGCCTAGTAGGTATGTTATCCAGATGGCCGAACTATGGTTGAACTCATAATGACTTTTTTGGCTTCTGCTTTTAAAAATGTGGGTAAATTCAAAATACCATACTCCCTGCTTCTTAAAGACTTGTCTTGCCTTGCCCTGCAGCACTGTCCTCAAAATCTTTCCTCACTTCCACTGTACTAAATTAATGCCCTGAGTACTGAAATGCAAACAAGAGCTCAGAACCGATCACCAAATTTGAGTCAAGCTCATATATCCCCAGATTTCTTACCTGAGGGTACAGCAGCAGTGCTGAAAGGTACAGAACCAAACATGTCTGTACTAGCAGGAAGTGACTGGGATGAAGATGGGATAAAGGCATCACCTGGAGTAGCAGGAGTCTGCAAGAAAACAGGAGTAAAATACAATGATGACGCAGCAGCTGCAGCTTCTGCAGCACATACTGCTGTCACGTCATCCGTAATTCAAAAAATACGGCCTTGGAGGGAAGAATGTGAAATAAAAAAGAATGGAGAGATGTAGAAGGAAAGAAGAAATAGAAATAACAGAATTTGCTGGAGACAGGAGAAAAAGAAAATGAGAAACCTTTCACTAGAGGAAAAAAATAAAGTAAAATTTCCCTGGAATACATCACATGCAAAATATTGACAATATTGAACAAAATATTGTTCTTTCTCCAGAATACAGAAACTTGTGATTCCAGGTGTTAGGGGACAAACAGTAGAGGCAGAAGACCAAGGCATTAATGGAAGAAAGAGTAAAGACAGAAATATCTGTAGGATTTATGGGAAAGGGAATACATATTGCTTCCACTTAACCAACAGGACCAGAACCATAGTTTAACCTACATTAAAAAGGAGAAATCCAATCTAACTGAGCAAGCTAAGTTTGAGGAGACAGGACTTTGAACATGTAGTCCCAGGCATCCTCCAGAATACCTTGGAGATCTGAGGTTGACGACTTCACAACTCAATTCAATTTTCTCAGTATATTCATACTCCCCTACAGCTTGATGTAATGTTCAAAAGCTTTATAGAAAAAAGTTTGGGTTTTTTCACTTTATGATGCAAAAAAAGCATGCTGAAAAATTTTGCTTTGCCCTCAAAACACATTCAGCCCTGCCTCTCTTCACTGTTTTGTCTTCCTTCCTTCAACAGCAGTGCTGGGATATGTGCTTCGTGGAACCAAAGAGACGTGATATATAGGGCCGTAACTGGATCTTCCTGCAGTGCAGGGGAGAGAGCGAGAGCAGTGAGGCATGCCCCTCTGATAAGGAAGGAGATCTGCTGCTCAGGTTATATCTCAGGGGACACCTAGCGCTATCCCTGAAAAATAAAAACTGAAGATATTTTTGCACATCATCATTCAATTTGCTTCACTTGTATTTTGTCACAGCATAAAAAGTGCTTTGAAATCCTCCCTACTGCAATGGCTGATGACCTCAACTGTAAATGTGCTCAATAAATGTGCTGAAAATAGCATGTAGAAAAGTGCACAGTTCAGTTTTGCTGGATACTCACTGGGGGAGAGGTTACATCAGGAGGAGTGGACATGTCCCCAAAAAGCTCTAGTTGGGTAACAGCCTGTAAAGAGAAAAAAACCAAAAACATGTCCATTTATCTTTTGAGGAGAAGAAACTGTGAGTTAACTAGTTACAACTTGTAAAGTTAACTAGTGACAGCTAGCAATATAAATTCCTCAAAGCTCCAAATGTCAAGTCCCATATGGAGGAAGCACATGGATTCAAGCTCTGGGATTTTGATATTGCTGATGGACCCAAATAGGCAGCAGCTGACGCCATAAAAATGAATCTGTAAGAAATTCTCCACCATAAAAAAATTAATAAAGCCTGAAAAAACTGGAATTTGATGCATTACTGTTCTGTCCTTAACATCAGTGAGCACAGAACATCATTTATGGCCAGCCCTTTTCCCCAGCTCCTCTTCTAAACTCCCATTTTGAGATCTTCAGACACGGCAGCAGACTGCAGAAGTGACAGAAGGATACAGAAGGGCTTTTAAAGTGCTGCCTGATTTCCCCTTGCCCATGGGACAGGTGTGACCTGGATAAGTAGACTTGAAGGAGGATGCACAACTGGGTTATAAGTTTGTAGTTCTACATTTAACTCATACTAGAAATGTTTTCTCAGGGTGTCCTTCAGTTTGATCTCAAAATAGGTCACCAATACAGGTCTCGCTCAACTGGACCAGAAGGGAAAAAGCACTTTCATAATAGGGAGCACCTTGAGTGGCTGCATAATCAAAGCTCCTTCACATATTCTGGAGTAAAACAACCCTCTTCCACCTGTCTGCATCTGCAAATCAGTTCACTGGAGTCCAGGGGTGGTAAAGCATGGATCTCCTACAGCTCTGCAGGAAAACTAAGAACATCCTTACCAGGGTGGCTATACTGGAAAGCTGCAATAGGAACCCAAGAATTACTCCTTCTGCACTACCTTTCTTGCGCTTGCTGCAAATCTTAATTGGGTTCACTGAATGTCCTCCCCAGCTTAAGCACGTAAACTTCCAGCCTCCTATCACATACACAGGCTTGAAATTCAGTTGAGTCTTGACCTGCAAACATAGGCAACACATAGCGCTTTGGACGTGAACCCCACTGGCCTGTCACAACCTACCAAAGGAGCAAGATCGCCTTAAGATCTTTTCCCCCTCAACCTTTCATTATAAATAATCCTTAAGAAACAAGACTATCATTCAAAATACAACAATTTCAAAGGTTTATATATTTTTGCAATCCAATCGCTACTCCCGTTTACAAAAGCAATGCCACAATCAGTTAAACCTGGAATTTGTCTAGCAGCTTGGATGATTCTCAGCTTTATGCCTAACGATGCACCTAGAGGTGAATTATTTTGCATTTCCTTACATCACATCTTATATTAAATAGATCCCATTGCTTTAGTGATATCATGATATGTTTTCTTCTTAGGGGCTTATATATCCCTCTAAGTATCTGAGTGGAAATGGAAGAAGGAAAAAAGAAAAAAATCCATGTTTTCTTCAGGTTACACTGATTCTAGTGTACATTACTAAAATGAAGTAGGTTCAGCAAACAA
Organism: Eurypyga helias; assembly: GCF_000690775.1. Classification (NCBI taxonomy): domain Eukaryota; kingdom Metazoa; phylum Chordata; class Aves; order Eurypygiformes; family Eurypygidae; genus Eurypyga; species Eurypyga helias. The sequence goes on along the minus strand of NW_010243355.1, from coordinate 112,845 downwards.
AACAAAAGCCCGTAAGTCACTTCCGCAGTGTGTGCAAACATACTAGGCAGGTATTGTTAAAATGTTGGAGTAATGACAACAGCAGCACTCGTTTGGGATTGACTTCAAGCCTCCTGTAGGCACTATGGACTCACAAGATGCCAGGTGACACTGAATCACAGAAAGAGCCACTTTCTTCTTCTCTCTCCAATTGCTTGTTCAGCACCACCCCTAAATCTGCCCTTTTCCTGCATGACTGGTGAGCTCGTCACAGTTTTCTCCTCTCTGACTTGTTAAGAGATAGCTGGTTTCCTTTCGAGGAGGCCATGAGCAAAGGCTCCCAACAGTGCTCCCATCCCAGGTGAGGAAGCAGAAGAGCAAGCCAGAGGGGCTTTGAAAGGGCAAGGGACACAAACGAAGAGGAAATGTCTGTAAAGTTACACGTTTTATTTTGTGGAAAAATTATTATACGTTTCATATCAATACCAAAAATTGCTAGTGAGTACACTTTTGAACTCAGGATTATATGGTATGTTTTTGAAAGGTGGCAGCTCAGATCTCTCTTCCTCAATACCTCTGTAAAATGGGAATAATAATACTTTTCAGAGCGCTTGAAGGCGATGGATCTTTGGAAACTCTTCACAGATATAATTCTGTTAAAGCTCTTAAGAGAAAGTCTGCGGATGGATTTCTAAACAGGCAGCTGGAGAGAGTGATATGAAAGCTGACTTCACTATTTGTTGTAATAAACCCTCATTCACAATATTCCCCAAGGAAAAGGAATATATTTACAGGGGAATTTTTCTCAGAACAGCAACTTATATGCAACAGGAGCTATAGAACTACATCAGAGGATGTAAATAGAAATTCAGTGGGAGCACAACTTCAACATTTACTAGAGACAGTCTTAAGCAGCAACACTCGGTGGGGGTATTTTAAAGTCCAAAATGGTTCAGATATGAATTCTGGCTTGTTTCTACAGCCCAATTCTCAGCCTGAATAAATGAATGCATCTTCTCTGACACAGACATAGTTTTATCCACTTGCAGCACACGAGGTTCTGGACACCAAATAGTTATCGTTTATTTTTTGTGATTTCACTGTCACTACAGAACTGATTTTAGCCATTATGCTTCTTTAAATTATTCACATCTGATATTAGCTATGTTCTAGCGAAGTTAATCCCAAGCCGAACATTTTCAAATTGCACTATCTCTACAGGTGATTTCATCTATATTTCCTTAAAATATTTTTAGTGTCACAACCTTACCTGAGTGACTGAGACAAGATTTTCATCAATGTCCAGCAATAAGTTTCCATTCTGCAGCTGTAAAGCATGATTTATGAAATGAAATGAATGATTTATGAAAATGACATGAATTTCTGAGCATGAAAATGATAACCTCCATAATTATTGACTTCACTACTGAAATGAAAACCCTTACCATCCTGCAGTGAGCACAGATATGAAATCACACAGTCAAAATGGGGAGCTTCAATGCCGCTAGAACGCGGGGCAAGCATACGCTTTATTTATGCTAAATCTCATCTTCTGGTGTATAAAGCAATTTCAGCGCTTGTACCATAACTATTTATTTTCCCAGGTATTTATTAATTCAGCAATAAACATTCCCAGTGAGCTCTGATCCTGCTTAAATTAATGGAACTTTTCACCGCCTAGGTGAAAGAAAGGATTTAACATCCTCAGGGGAAAAATAATTGAGTTCTGGACAACAAAAGCCCTAAAAGCCAGTATTTTCACTAGGAGAAGTATAACATCAATGTAAACATATTTAAGACATGTATTTTCTTATCATAGTCATTTTTAAAATTAGTCAATTTAAGTTGTATTTAAATCCGTAGTTTGGGTGTATGTAAATATACGTGGGGATATACTGCCCACACATGCACGCTCATCTATATCCACCTACACATTTAACACAAATTATCACTTCAGTGTCCTCAGAATGTTAATTTCAGAAAACATTTAGTGTAGTGCTGGAGATGTTATTTCTTAAGAAGCAAACATAACAGCAAGCTATCAAAAATCAAATCTTAGGTGACAGAAGCTTCATATAAGCCTGGAATGCTTCTCCCCTCCCACCTTCATCTCATCATAGCCCTGAAGAAAAGAAAAAGGCTGGCAAAAGGCAAAGCTAAGAGAAGAAAAGGTCACCATGCACAATCAAAAAAAGGACCCTGTCCTGGCACCGACTTGGAGCTGACAGTGCGTTCCCTTGCCCCCGGTAAGGGAAGTGTGAAAAAAGCTGTGCCCATTTATCCAAAGAACTCCACAGATGTTGAAAATATTCTTAACTGAGGGGTTTACACCTTCAGGAAGGACCAGTTTGGGCACGTAGTTAAGCACTTGTTGTTCTGACAGCCCGGTTGGTGAATGCCCCCTCCTCCAGCACCCAGGGATGCCGCTGGTGTGGCTCCGAAGCAGACCCTGCCCCTGCCACACTGACGGCTCCGTGAAACCAGCTGAGAAACGACCCCCTTCTCGGCACTGAGGAACATGCGCAGTGTTCCACGGACCATTAGGAATTCCCACCTGTGCTACAGCAAGACCTCACAGAAAACATTTGCCCAGCATGTCACACGCATCCCCAAGTGCCCAATTATCATGTACCACTCCAGCTGCATCTTCCTTCAGCTCATGTTCTGCATCGCGCACGGGTGAGGAGACACCTCCTAAGGGTGAAATATCCCTGTCTATTAGAGCATGGAACAGGCTTCAACGGCAACCGCGCCGAGGCTGCAGCACGGCTACAGAGGGCAGAATTTGGCCCTCTGAGCCTTCCTCTGGTTCAGCTTCTCAACACAGAGTGCTTAACCTTCACAATTAAAGTCAACAATCCTCTCCCTCCTTCCCCACTGCACGACAGAAAATAACCAGAAGCCTGAAAAGACGCTCCAATCCTTGATCTACCTTTAGGACTGTTGTCCGTGGATTCCGCCACAGTCATGTAAAAGCTTGTTTTAATTATTCAAAAATGCATCATCTCCTTGCATATGGAAACACCCTTACAGCTTACTCAACCAGGAACACGCCAGTCGCTCCCAACCAGCCATGCAGGCCAAGGCGGAAGAAGGAGTATTAATCCTTGTATCGCAGTGACATTAAACCCATAATGAAAGCTCCATCTTTCTATACAAGCACGTGAGACATACTGCAAATCTTTTAAACATGAAATATGTAAATCTGGCTTCTTAAAGCAGCAGCAAGCCTTTTAAACCACTCCAGTAATGAAATTCCTCGTGACACTTCACTAATCACTAAAGAAAAACGTATTAGCTAAGTTCTAGAGAAAAACCAAACAGAAGTAATGGTAAGAGACAAGTAAACTGCAGCTTTCATAAATCTGAACCAAAACCGATCCACCTCCACTACAGTATTCCCTCTGATCACCAAGTACTCTCAAAAACATCTTTTCTAAGCAATGCAAAAGTCGATTTAAAAAAAGAAATCTCAAAAGAGTCTTCTGCACTCATAGGAGTGTGAAGCACCTTACTTCTCCCACTCCTATATGCATAACAAGCCAGAATATTCAACTTCAGTCTGGTTTTACCAATGGCAAGGGATCTACACTGACTCACACCATGAGAAAATCTGCTGAATATTGCTATACTTTTGCAAACAAGATGAAAAGCAGCATCTTACAAAACGTGATTCTGAAATCACAAAGAATGAAGCAAAGATGGTGCTCAAAAAGCATTAAAAAACCCCACAGAGTAAATAACTTGTACTCTGATACAGAGCTCGGCATGTACGAGGAGAGTAAGAAAGGTACTAACTATAGCAAATAGCTAGCAGTTAGTAATTAACCTTTGAGCTGGGTATTAGCTATTCAAATCTTAAATCCCTCAAAGACAGCAGAGGGATTTAAACTTGGTTTCCTGCATTCAGGGTAAATGCCCTACCACTCAGCCCAGTAGACAAAAGAGGGATCACCCAACCACGCTGCCTCTCTACATTCCAATTCCCTCGTTCTACAATGTATTTTACACTCGAAGTCTAATGACAAGTTAAACAGTCAAACTAAAGATTTTGTTCTTATTTTAGTTGAACATGTCAATATTTTTTGCTACGTCAAATATTTTTCTTGACGGTTCGATCACTATTTTAGTTAACCAAAGCTCGTTATTTGCACAACCTTATGCAACAAGTGCTGATACTCCTATGAGCTCCGTGAGCTGCAAGCAGCTTGCTAATTAAGTCCCATTCATTCGAAAAAACAATTAGAACTGTAACAGAGGAGCACGTCAGAATTGTGACTAAACTGATCATCAGTCAAACCATGTCTAGTAGGTTGAGACACACTGAAAACATCCCGCAGACATATTGTTTTCCTGTAAGACTACTGTTGCATTAATGAAGTACTATGATAACTCAACAAAGAATTGCTCAATTATTTCCTAATTAAAGAGAATACAGTGAAGAATGTGTGTGAAGAAAAATCTGTCAATGCCTTTGCAACCTGCAGCCTCCTACAGATCCTGAAGCTCCCCAAATGCCATAACCTTTCCCAGTTACAGAGGTAACAGCAGCCGCGATGTTTATCATTCACCCAGACATCCACAGTTAGAGCTGAGCACAACCTTTAAGTTGTAAGGCTGCTGTGAACATTTAGGGTGATTCCCAACTGGTACAGGTCACATCAGCAACATGGGTTGCCATAAAACTACACAAATTACATGCATTTGAGCATCTGTCACAGTGTTGAAGCCCAGCACTCAGAATCCCATGGGACATGGGAACCCTCCTGTTTAAAGTTTCTCTTTTCAGTTTCATACGATAACTCTTACTTGCCAGGAGCACCCTTTGCAGGTAATTCTTCTCTGGATTTTTATCTGAAGTAATAAACCCAGGTACTGACTTTGGTGCAATGTACCCAACTACAAGGGTAGCCTTGAGCTTCATCACATTCACCAACTGCCCAGTATCCTTTGCCTGTTTACTGGGAAGTGCTGGATGTGCTGGTTAAAAATGCTGTTTGTCTACCCTGTGTAGCTGATGGTTGAGGATAATTGATATAACAGATTGCTGAGGAGTGTTTGAGCGAATTGCTTCACTGTTGCTCAATAGCTTCCTTTAAATTAAGAATCTCTTCATATGATCAAAACACACGCTTACTCATTTGTTTATTTTCTCTTCATTTGAAGGGAACTTAATTCTGAATTCCCTGTGTACTTCAGGTATTTACTCTTACAGGAAATGGGATTTAAAATGCTTCAATTACCACTTTTCTCTGACAGACTCTAATAAATCAAGAGTCTAAAACAGTGACTCTAGCTTAGAGCCAGACCCATGCTGCTTCCAGGCAACACAACACCCAAGATAATTAAACATCCCAGAGCACAGAAGATGCTGGTGCAAAGGTCCGAAATCGTCCGAAAAGTGGAGCACAACTCCACTTCCAGACTGTGACAGCAAAGACAGTTTTGGATGCTTGTAAGGAATAAACTTAGCAATTAGAAATAATCCCAAATTTACTATTTTAAAATACAAGGCACAGTTATACAGCTCTACCTAATGGTTTTCAAAACAACAGGTGACTAGAGCTATAACCAAGAAACAAGTTATTTCTGTCTTCATTACTGAATACCATGTCATCATGGTACTTTGAAACCTTGAAATCTCC
>NW_010243355.1:46199-107203 GCF_000690775.1 Eurypyga helias | reverse complement strand
CCCCCAAGACCTGTGTATTTCTGTATTTAACAACACAGGATAAAAGTGAATGAATCTGCAAAAATTTACAACAGCTTCTCCCCAAATTGTTGCACAATGCATACAGCACCTTCCCTAGAACTGTATTCCCTTTAATTTGTAAATAAACACCAAACTGTGCAACAAATATCATTTAACGCATAGTGATACAGACTAGGTAAAGCTACAAACTTCACTACTCAGAAAGCAGATTGTGTGTAAATAAATGTTTTAGCAAATTACTACGAGCTGCAGGGCTCTGAGCAAATCAAAATCTTGTCAATCAATACAACGTGCAGCTGTCAACTTAATATACCAGCAGCCATCAGATAAAATCTCCATCAGTCGTATTGCATAAAAGACAGAAATTCACTGTATGTAACAGAACTTGAGCCCAGAATCGATGAGCTAGAGTTATGGTTCAGCTACACTCTCTTTTCTCCACTTTGGAGAACATCACAAGGGACAGAATATGACCCCAGCAAATGTATAGGAATCCAGGTAAGTTTAGGAATGCAAATACACTTGAATCCATTAAACATCTGACCTAAGAGGCTGTGTAATTGCAAGAAGCCACCAAAATGTTTCTGTAGCCCAAATTCTGTTACGAAAAGTACAAATCTAAACTCTCATACGAACACCCATGTCACCTATCCAACACAATAACTGTGTCACCAGGGCAAAACACCTGTGGCTCATTTGCTTCCTTATTTCTTGCTCTTTGCACAGGACAGACAGAGAGAGAATGAGGAAATCTGATTATGCGCTGTCCTGCTGGATTACAGCTTTCCCATGCTATGGGATTATGCTCCAAAATCCTAAAGGCTTGCACTAGGAAGTAAAGTAAACTCAATGCTTAAATAGCATAGAATCATTCTGCTGGAGGTACATGATTTAGGATCACATTTAGGAATGGGAAGCCTGCTAGCAGGACAACTCCTATGGATTAAAAAGAGCCCAAGATGAGGCCCACAATATCAATATGACATAAAAGAACAGTGAATGAGGACATTATATTCTCATCTGTGAAACGGTATTCCTAGACTATGAAAAACTGCTATTTGACATGTTAGATACAGAAATATGGATTGACTGAAACCAGAATTTTGCGAATGGGAAGCCTGCTAGCAGGACAACTCCTATGGATTAAAAAGAGCCCAAGATGAGGCCCACAATATCAATATGACATAAAAGAACAGTGAATGAGGACATTATATTCTCATCTGTGAAACGGTATTCCTAGACTATGAAAAACTGCTATTTGACATGTTAGATACAGAAATATGGATTGACTGAAACCAGAATTTTGCATGGGCATATTTGCAATGTTCAAACTATCCAGATTAAGATTCATCATCTTCAACAGTCTATACATTAGCAATCAATTAATTCTAACATTTAACACTCCAGATTCTTGGAAATTAGACTCTGAATTACAGTTAGCAGCTTTTTGAATGCTCTTGCTCTACCTGGCATTGCAAGAACAACTTTTCAAGACTCAGTTGCAGTATCCCTAACTTTAAGCTCAGGTGCTAAGACCTACCTAAGCCATGTATACAACACACATGAAGCAACCTCATCACTTCATGCTATAATCTGGGAAGACTAGAGAGGAAGACCTGGTTTCTGCTTCCTCTGCCATTAAAAATTTTATTACAGAGTAAAACATGAAATATCTCCAGAAAAGAAAGCTTAAAAAAATTTTTAAAAAAGGGAAAAAGTGATAGGAAGTCAAACAAAAAAATACAAAGCCAGTTTTAGTTATCACAGCACTTGATCAAGGAACTAACATCCCACCAAGTACAACAGCCACCAGTTGATGGTTGTGGTCTCTGTGAAACATCCCTGACAGTGGCTAGTTCCCCTCCTTGGAAATGAGCCACCGGGCTTTGAGCCACGTCTCAAACCCAGCCTTGCGCCTCAGCTCAGAAGTAATTAAATCACAGATAATGACAGACTTTGATTGGTAACACACATACCTAACACGAAGTCCAAACAAAATAGAAGTGTGAGCTACCTGCCCAAACCTGCCCCACGGAGTCAAGGATTTGCCTCTCTTGGATCAGCCAGACCTGACTGAATGTGGGACCCTTCTGCAATGCCAGCAGCTCCCTCCTAACCCCAAAGAAAGGAAAAAAAACCACAGACACAAGTATTTAAGACACAACAGCGCAGTGTGAGCAACATCGCTGGAGATGACCCAGCATCACCCGTCCCGATTGTCCAGGCGATAACCCGGTGCAGGCGCTGCAGGCCGCAGAGGCGACGGTGCCCACAGCAGACGGAAACATAAGGCTGATGTGCGGAGAGGCTGTTACAATAAGGGCCTCCTGCTACATCACAAGTCTTGCTCGTGAAGACATGTACGTGACAACAACATCTCACCTTCAGGGCTGAGCTGTGCACGGTGCTAAACGTTTCTGTTACAAGCCAGCAGTCGTATCAGCGTTAATACTGGTATTACATCAAAAGGCAAGCTGAGAGGAGGAGTACACGAAGCAAAGGTGTTTCTCCAGCGCTGCACAAAATCTTCTCAGAGTAGTTAGTGCAACGTCTATGCTACAGATACTGGTATGTATACCCACTTCTCTGAAAAAATAGCAATGGCCCGCTAAAACATCAGATCAACTCATGCTACCAAGACATTATTGCAACAAACTAATTTTCAAGCTTTGCAACAACTAGCTGTGTCTGTTAAAAAGGCGGCTCCCACACCGTGATGTTCAACTTTGTACACGGGGTTTAATTGAGTGTAACTACGTCAGGGCATTTGAACACAGGTGTCCCTTTAGCGAAAGTAAGTAAAAACGGAGGGCTTTGCAGGCACAGATGGTCAGAGACAGGGTCTGTGCTCTCTCTCTCTTCTCATGTCTGAAAGTTTGATCCTGAAAGCCTGATTGTGGAGGCTGAAGTCGATGTCACCAGTCTGCAAGTTGTTTCTGTAAAGCCACTGATGCAAACTTTGGGAAAAGCCAGTTAGAAAGCCCTTCTCTAGACTAAGCGTTACAGAAAGAATTCACTTTGTAAAGGATGCTCAGAGTTACCTGGAAAGATGCTTTGGACAACTTTACTGCCAGACACTTTGGTATGCCCTTACTCCAGGGACCGACTTTCCGCACGCACTGGTGAAGCCCAGGGCTGGCCATGCCTTCCACATGACCCCAGGCACACTTCCCCTCACACAAGACCTGAACAAATCAAACCTGCAAATGGCACTGCAATCCCAGCCAGAATTAAAGCTGAGCTTCCCCAAACGCAGCTCCCCAGCCTGGGCGGAAGGGTCAGGCAGCCCTTACGGCCTCTAGTCTGAGCCTGCTCAGGTCCAGCCCCATCTGCTCCCCTCACGCCTTGCCCCTAAGGCAGCCAAATTGCTCCCTGTCCATTCCACCTTGTTTGTTAATATTTTTCCACGTAGTTGGTACTAGCCAGATGACTGCCTGCACTGTAAGGCATCAGCTATAATGCCTGGAATCTTTACGCAGCAGCAAGACGAGTTGTTTGAAAGCCTTCATAAAATTGTAAGCAGATAGTTCAGACATTCTGATGAAAAGTGAAGGTTTTATTGTGATGTGACTGACAGTCTCTGTGAAGAGTATTTACAGTCTGACTCTTATTACTAAAAACACCATGACAGGTAGAACTTGACGTGGATGTATAATGGGGAGACGATGGGAAATTATGACAAAAAGAGCTCATTAAACATTTCACTTTTTTAGAACAGATAATTTCACATACAGAGCCACAATCTCTAAGTGGACCGTGTACCACTTAACACAGGCTCTTCGGGGTAAGCTTGTTTTCTTTGTCTGGCTTGATGTCTATTCTCAGTGAAGGGAGAATAGGAGAATTGGTCTAAGGAAGGAGCAGAGATAAAATAGGAATGCATAAAAGAAGTGTGAGTTGATAGGGAGGAAGGGAGAGGTACTGGGAGGATGCTGGGTATTGTGAAAAGAGCGTGCGTCGAGCTGAGCTTTACGCCTGGCAGAGGAAATCTACAGGAGAGCGGGATTTGCTGGGAAGGGATGCAGCAAAAAGACAGGGAAATAAATACAAGAATTATATTGAGTAAGCAGTCTTTTCATCCCAACGTCAGAGAAGTGACTTGGCGACCAGCCACCACTCATGACTGAGTTCAGTGGGTACGTTTGAATTCCGAGATCCAAGACTCACTCCTTTCTGCCTCATTTGCACCGTATTTACGTTACTTGGTATCAGAGATCATGGGGAGTCACACTATGAAGTACTTTGACACCTTGTGACAAATGACAGCACAGTACTGTGTAAGTACATCAGCTGTCTGAGTGGATGTACCATGCTGGATACTTCTGCTTCATGGCATTACCAGGAAGATGCTTCATCCCTTCAGCCACCACGGCATCCCATACGCACTGAGAAAATACTTGCCCAAATGCTTCCGATTTCTTAGGAAGTTATATCTCCTTGATATAAAATCAGTATGAATTACACTTCCCAATTTCAGAGCCACCTTTGAAAAAAGGATTCTGGCTTTTAGTTTTCTACTGTGGTAGACCTCAGCCCACCTAAGCCTAACTATTTACAAGTTATCACAGTGCAAGTCACTGAAGCTCCTCTGCAGCCATCAAAGAATGATGTCCAGATGTACATTTATTTCCACCCTGGAGGGACACCTCATGCAGACAGGAGGAATTTCCCCGTGAAGTGCCTGTTTTCACTGGGTACAGAGAGTCAAAGGTGGAGAGCACCTAGATGACTCCTTCAGTATCCCTCACTTTCAAGTGCAAAGACCAGGGATAACTTGACTGAGAACACACCAGAGGAAAAGAATCCTAAGATGGAAAATCAATCTCAGTCCAGAAGAAATGGTCAAATCAGTTTGAACTTGAGTAAAACTTGCTGCATTTTTATTGTGTTGCATTTATTACCAGGAGAGAGAATTCATGGTGCCTGAAACCTATTAGGAGCTACAAAAAAGTTTCTTTCTTTATTCATCCATTATGAAATTAATGAAAGCAAGATCTCCTAATAAAGAAAGTGTCCTTAAATGTTTAAACCAGGTAGATGAGCTAGATTATTTGCCCTGAGATTGAATTTTAGAGGTTTATATAATAATGACAGCTATAAATTGAAAAAAAAATTATGGCAAGTGTCTCAATGACAGAGAGTCTCAGATGTGGAAGGGTGAGCAATAAATCAGATGGGCAGTGGAATATTAAATTGCTAATTTTAAGAGCTATTGCTGCCTTTTTTTTTAATACATACTAATAAAAAGGTGAAACAAAATCTCAGCTACATATTTCTTCCTCTTCTCTTTTTCTTCATAAATTAAAGAACATAACTTGTTTGGTGAAAAAGCTCTAAATTTAACCATGAAATAGCAAAAAAAAAAAAAAAGTCTGCAACCAGCTTCATGGAGATGACAGATTAAATATATTTGATGATTACAGAGTAGGTTCCACATGCCCTATATCTCACAGTCATGCTCTTTACCAGGACAGTCTAATACCAAAGTGTCTGCAGATATGATTGCAAGTGTACTGTACATCCAGTCATACTGCAACGACCTAAATTACAGACTATGCCCAGAGTAAATCTGAAACATTGCTGAAGGAATAATAAAGAAGTTGCAGAAAATTGTAACATTGAACTATAGGAGAAATGAGTGAAAAATCTACAGCTATTCCATGCCCACAGATACCTTAATTAGTTATGCAACGTGAGTTATTTTACTAGATTTTCCCAGGCAACACAATGCTGCCTCCCTCCTCCTCTGGGCTTATCATGAAATATTTATGGCGAGTTTTGTTTGTTTGTGCAAACCACAGAAGTGTCACAATTCAGGGCCCCCATCTTGCCCCTCCCCAGCATTTATCTTTTTTATTCGGCATCCTGGGCTCAGCCCAAGCTGTGCAATTTGCCACATCCTTACGTGAAAGGAGCCTCTCATTCTCGCTCTTGAATACAGGCCTTTTTCCCATGCATACAGCACACTGAAATTCCTGACCTTTGTTTTTTTCCATTCTCACATAAACCCTCAGCAATACTAATTTTCCATGTAAGCAATGCAATCAAACAATCTCTTTTAAGGTATTTACAGCACAAATTTATATTAAACCGTATAACTTGCCCTTCAGCAAATGCACGTCTTGTTGCTAAGGCATCTGTCATTCCACTTCTCTCAACCACTTGCTACCATTCCTTATACCTGCTGGGGATATGTTTCACCTCCTCAAAATGCTAATATGCAGGAAGGGAATGGTGCCATTTGGATATAACAGCATATTACCCTATTTTTTAATAGTCTACTGACCATGCAAGGCACAGGACAGAAATAATTAAGGTGACCCTTAGCCTCTTGTATACTTAGAGTAATAATACGTATCCGGAGGAAATCTCCTTGTGCAGATTACAGCTGACAAAATCCAGGAGAGCAATGCAATGCACAGAGAAAAAGTTCTGCTGCTCAGGAATTTGTTGAGTGAGGTCTTTTTGCATAATTAATCTTGATGCAGTTCCTTTCACAGTTTCCTGCAGCTGTTTAAACTAATGGCAATTACATGTCTATGTGCCGTACAACTCTACAGCCTGCACTAAGCTACCACAGAAGTTGGTTTTATTGGGAAAAATAATTGCTTTTCTATAGTGTATGCCAGGTTGGATTTTGATGTAACTTGTTTGGTTTTGGTGGGGTTTTTTTTCCCCCAAACGACAGAAGAGTAAATCTAATGCCAATTCCAATTTTTTGGGTAACATTTGATATGAACTTCTTTATGAAATCTTTACTTATCAGCACCCTGTATTCATCAGGAAGTCTTCTGAGACATTATAGCCACAGAAAAGCACCATAAAGGTCACAATGTTCTAACATACCTTTTCCTAATGCTACCTCTCTCGACCTCCACTCTGTCCAGACCTTGCCTCCCCCGCTGTCCTAACTAAACCAAGCTGCAGGGAGCACAATATATCAAATACGGCTGTGATGGAGCACATGGGAGAAAATGCAGCTCATGCTCACCCAGAGAAATAAGCCTGTACAGCACTGGGTAATAGAGAAACCCTTCCAATCCAGACAGCAAGAATTCATGCATTAACGTGCAAAGGGCTCACTGCTGACTCTTAACCACAGGTAACACATTTATAAATGGTGACTTTCACAGGAACGAGTCAGAAAAGACAGAACGGAAATCTAAGTAATGAACGGGATGGATATAAGTGACATGACAATCCCGGTTACTCTCAACCAACCTATAACACATCACTGATAAAATCCCCATCACAAGGAACGTACCAAACGTTGCATACAACAACAAAAACCACAGAAGCTAAGAAACAGACCTTCTTTACTGCATATGAACAGGGAAGATACTTACACTTACAGGTTGACTTTTTGGCACATCATAAACACCTTCCTTCTTTTGGCTGGTAGGAACCTGCAATAGCAAACGAAAACTAAGGTCATTACCCACATAGGTTTGATGAAGAATTGAAATCTGCAACTGATACTTCAGTACAAGGAAAGCATTTAATGCTAATGAAATCAAGGATGGCTCCCTTTTCATTCAAGCAGTAACATTAAGGGAGACAATACTGAAGAAATAAAACATCTATCTGATTTTTTTAAATCCTGAAGCCGAGTAGTGTTCAGAAACAAGATTTTCATTCTCAGTTAAGTTCAGTAGCATTAAGTCCAGGTGCATTTGGGTATCATTCCTACTTAAATGGTTCTTGTTTTCACTTCACTTGGGGGTTATAAGATGCACGTGTAAGTCATGATCAGGTCAGCATGTCACCCTCCTCCATGGCAGAGATCCAGAGATCTGAGAGAAAGAGATGTTTGGCCTATGGCATTCAATTTTTTCCTTCCAATTCATTTAATAATCTAAAGTCAAGTCGTAGCATGTACCCCTGCAGTGAGGGGGCCCTGTCGCTGCTCTAAGCGATGTTTGGTTACTGTTCTGCAATTTTAGTAAAGAATAACCAGCCTGACAGGGGCTGAGGCTGCACAGCCACCCACGGAGCCCGGGAGCTGAAGTCAACAGCCTCGCCTGGACAGAGGATGACGGACTTAAAAACTTTGGGAGAGTCTTTTGTTGAGTCAAGAGTCATGATTTACACCTTGGGCATTTATAGCCTACTCATGTAAATTCATTCACTCTTTGTGTGCCTAAGGACTGTTGGTTTATATATTTATAATTTGTGAGTGTTTTTCTTTTCCTTCCTAGAAGCACCGAACATCTACTGTAAAGGACACGAGCAAAAAGAACAGTAGAAACCTGCTCCAAGTAACTCAGTGCTGCTTTTCCACTGAGCAAGGGCATTCAGCATAAGGTTACATTTCAGACATTAATGAAACTTCACAGGTTAACAGGAGAAATTATACTTCAGATATGAAAAAATTATTACCTTTTTGGTTTTTTTTAAGACAATAAATATAGAATCATAGAATGGTTTGGGTTGAAAGGGACCTTAAAGATCATCCAGTTCCAACCCCCCTGCCATGGGCAGGGACACCTTCCACTAGACCAGGTTGCTCCAAGCCTCGTCCAGCCTGGACTTGAAGACCAGACTATACATCTTACAGTTCTGATATTACAGTAGGACTGGTTTCAGGGAAGCTGAAGGAATGTTACTTATTCATTGAGATGTGCTATCGTTTCTTATTCTGCATAACATATCAAAAACTCTACTGTTCACACATTCTCTTGCCCATGTTTAAGCATCAAAGTTTTCACAGGAAGCCATGCATCTCTGACTTGGTGCACACTGCGGAGGTTTGTCAAGAGCATGAGCCCAGAACCCTCACAGAAACTGAACAAGTTTTTTAAAAGATCGCTTCTACTCCTATCCCATGAATGACCTGATTGCCGTGCTTTTCTTAAGGCACTGGCCACTGCCACCAACACCACCTATCCTATTAGGTATGTGAAACTGCTAAGAGTGAAATGATTTAATTTCATGGAAATAACAGTCTGTAAAGAGAGAGAGCATTAAGTGACAGTGTAAGAACAGCAACAAAGAACGGGCTATTTAATGTCACTGGAAAGCTTAGTCTTTGTAAAAAGAGGAGAAATGTAGTAAGGTAAAATATTTATAAACTATCATCAGGGTGTATTTTTCTTTTTTCTCTGGAAAGTTTCCCCCTTCAGTCGTTCTCTTCCTCCTTCCAACTTTTCCATGAAGTCATCCCAATTTGCACATTCCTATCCTTACTGTGGAATGAGCATTTCCCTGCACTATCTATCCCTTCTTTTTTACTCCAGCTTGTAATCATATTGGACAAAAGCTCCTGACTTCTAACATCAAGACAGAGAAACTTTTCTGAAAGACGTTTCTCCATCCCAAGTCGATACCGCCTGTTTTTACTTACCATGTATCATCAGGCTTTTTTGCAGCGCTACTTAGACTGAGCCTCTGCAACGGATTTCTCCTGTTTTTTCTTTGATTAGCAATATCAGCAAAGAGGTACCAGCACGATTGCTGCTGACAGCTCTAGCTCTGTGACAGGCTGTGAACTATTTTGACGTCCTTGCATCTTACCAGCAACACAAGCACGGCAACTCAGAAACCCCCATCTCAGATTGTCAACTCCTGATGGAGCAGAATTTGCCTCTCTGTAGAGACTAATGCTGCTACACACACAATACAAAACCACACAACCAAATCCCATCCCCACTTTGCTACCATAAAGCAAGAGATGCCATTAAGAAATGTGACGCAAGGTGAGAGGATTGGTACATGCTTAGTGATCAAATGCCTGCGTAACTAACAGATTAGAGCAACTTATATAGACAGGCAACATTAAAAGAGCAGACACAGACAGTTTTGGGGGTAATGTATCAAAGAAAGGTGACAGAGAAAGAATGCTTAAGAAGGAAATTGTGACTTCTACTATGTTAAAAAGAAAGAGAAATTGTCACTTTCGGCACATATCTTCTATCTTCAGTTACCCATTGGGCAGTAATATTTTCCATCAAGGGAAAAATGAACTCTGCCTACCAGCCCTTGGTTGAAAAACCAGAGCAGGGCCAGAAGAAAGATTTGGTGAGGCTGAAGTGAGGCTGCATGAGGTTATTGAGCAGACAGATGTTTACCGAGGTATAGTATAGGGAAGGTTTTGAAGTAACTAACAGAA
The DNA here is from genome assembly GCF_000690775.1 of Eurypyga helias. NCBI lineage: Eukaryota > Metazoa > Chordata > Aves > Eurypygiformes > Eurypygidae > Eurypyga > Eurypyga helias. Next base: position 97,074 of record NW_010243355.1, on the reverse strand, counting down.
GCTGATACCAATTTGCATCAAACTAAAAAAACCCACCAAACTAAAAAAACCCACCAAAGAAACCCAAAATGGAAAATAGGACCTTTTCTATTTTCCTTTTTAATAATAGTCTGGATGGTGCTGAGATCATCAAGATCTTGTAAGAGAAACAATTTTGCTAGTGATCTGAGCGCAAGATCTGAGCTGTGGGAACCCGGAGTTAGAGCAAGCCAAGAGCTCAAGAACTCCGTGGGAACTAGGAGGCTTGTGGCTGTGGGCATGTCTATGATAGTGATACTTCAGCATCTGCCAGTCACCATAGATCACAGAAAAAGTCTCAAAGCTCCCTAATCTCAGCATTTACTGTACTGAAGGTATTGCCTGTAGTAAGTAGAGAGAAGGACAATGCTAGACTGCATACACTGAGAACACGATATATTATGTATCACAAATATGTTCTGTGCATCACCGTGGGAGAAAAAACTTCATCCCATCCAGACACTGGTCAGGTGAAGCCTTGAGCAATTCTCAATTAATTTACAGGACTGTAACAGCAGGGCCTGGAGATGAGGCAAGACCTCACTATCTACTTATCATCTTACTTCCATTCTACGAAAATGTCGAGAGAGTTCTCCTGTTCTTTAGGCCAGGACACAGTTCCTACTTCTTCCCTACCCACCAGAGTTTGCTCTAAGATCTCCAAACACTGGGAGCATTGACCTCATTTTGCTTGTTTCCACCAGCACTTCTCTATAACGTCACTAAAAGCTCGGCACTTCAATGAACAACAATCAGATTTTTTGTCTGAATGTAGCTGTCATCGGATTTTTTGTTTCTAGCATAAAACTGACAACTAGAGTAGTAATTTTTTAACAGATTACTTTCCTGAAAATACTGAAACTTTCAACACTATGCAGTAGGAACTTTTCGACCTTAAGCATACTCTCACCTTGAGAGCTCTGCACATCTTGGTCTAGAGAGGCAGAAAGATGCCTGTTCTAGTCTGTGTGGCAGGGTGCCAGGAAATCAACAGCTAAATGAATCTCACTTTAATTAGATGGGGTCTGTAAGATGGTTATTTTCTAATGTTTAACTTGCATTTCCCTTTCCCACTTAGCTTCTTTCTATTTTGACTTACAGCTACTCTACCCTTTCATTTTTTCTATTATCTACCTATCTGTTCTCATTACTTAAAAAAATACCTTTCCTTTTGTTCTACCCTCACTACTGTCTACCTTAGAAAAGCTTTTCCTATTACCAGATCAACCTCTAGTACAGCTAGATGAAATGCTTAATCACCGCTTGAATTTCCTTCCCCTCCATACCAATTACAATTTTCTTACAGCATACAGAGATTTCTGTCCACCTCCACATTTGCCTCTAGTCTGTGATACAAAATGAACTACACTGTATTCTAATAAACCCTGTACTGATCCCTCCAGGACAAATCAAATGACAAAAGATTATTTTACGTTGCTTTCAGTACGATTTTTTGTCAGTGTGAAGAAAGCCACCTTGGGCTCTAACACAACACATGCACTTCGAAAATATTTACCCCAGTCTTGGGGGGATATCTACTGAGAGCTCTTGGGTTTCGCCCAGTCATTTCTGTGGTTAGCCAAAAAGAAGGGCAGTGCCATCAAAATGTCTTTCTAAGAATTGCTTGGGTGGCCTGCTCTCTCCCAGATCTCAGCATCCATTTCTTCGAATAAGTGCAAAAACTTTCAAAAAATTAACAGGGGAAAAAAAGAAAGCGCATGTACTACCATTTATCACCTTAAATGGTGTACTCAGAAGTTTAACTTCATAAATTGACAAAGTTAATAAAATTTGCAGAAGCCGAAATGACAAAACAACACAAAAATCACACTGAGACCAGCAGATTATTCATGTCATGTCATCCGAATGAAATGCCAGACATTTTTGTGATGAATGAAAACTAATAGAAGTGAGCTACATGTGAGATGGACTTTACTAAATGCTTGCAATCGTTGCCATGAAAAGACCGAAGTTAGCGGTTTTATACCTGATAAATGTTTTCTTCCGTTTCAGGCTCACGGATTGGCTCGTGTCCAGCCTCAAACACAATGTACTATTACACCAGCCGCCAGAGAGGAAAAGTCAAAGATGAAACAGAAGGGAAAAAGGCCATTTGGAATTCCACGTAAAAACACAGGCAGGCATTAAAGAAACAAGTTCAAAGTACAGGCTGGCAGCAGGACAACCGGTTTGTTGGAAAGCACAGAATAAGGTTGTTTCATATTTCATAAACCGGCAATGAACAGACCTAAATCTCCTCTAATGATCATTAGAGCAACTTCCTAATTCTTTCTCACTAGGGAGACTGCCTGTGGCACAATATTAATTTTCTGAAGTCAACGTGAATTTTGCCTCTTTTACATAATGGCAATTATTTCCACATATATTTATTATCTATGAATTAAAAAAAGCTAAAGCCAAACTGGAAGATTAGGCTGGTGCTCATGGAAGAGGCCACATGCCAAAAGGCTGTCACAACACTTTTCATTTGCCCGTTCTGGCTTTATTGTGAAGAGCACGAAGTAAAACCCCTGACATTATAAAAGCTGAATAGTAATTTAGGGCATTCTAATTCTTATCATCTTTCTTGATGCACCTTAGGCACTGTTCAATATTCACTAATGCTGAATCAGTTTCTTTCAGCGTGTCTCCCACTGACATGCCTAAGTGGCAGAACACCAAATCTCCAGGAAAAAAAATACAGTAAACTATCATGTATTTTGTTTTAGCACAAAAACATGAGAATGAAATTACATCATTTTCTTCTTCACACTCCGCAGGGTATCAGACACGAATATATTGACATATTTCTGATAATCATCTTTGCTCCCAGACATTTTGCTTGGCTGAAACAAGACTTAAATTTCAGACCTATTATTAAATCATAGCCGAAATGCCAACAAGGGAGTGTGTTAGAACATCAATTCCACTGTTGGTTTTTTCCAAATAATTCACTCTCTGAATTAAATTCTGGCCCCATAGAAGCCAAAACCAAAATGTCAATTTATTACTATCAGAACAAGATGTCACCTTCCTTATTCTCAGAGTAATTCCCTTTTCAGATAGAGTTTGTATTAAAAAAATATGACAAATCTCATTTGGAAACTTAAAATCTGGACTCACAAGCCACATTTTAGGAAATGTTTATGGAAATGTCACAGAAATACTGTGCTATTAGTCACAGCTTAGTCTCTACTTATCCCACTTTCTTTAGAAATCTTACAAGACTCTCAGAAGACCTAGCTCAGTAAATTTCAAAGCATCTTGTTAAAGTTTTTGAAGATATGGCTAATGATTTCTGAAACTCCAAGGCCACACAGCTTCAGAAATTACCTGGTATACAGGATCTTCTACATCTTCTTCCAAAATTGTCTACAGCAAAGTAAGAGGACAGGCAGTAAAAGCAAAGAACATAAACAGCAGAGATAAAAAGAACTGTATTCAGAAATTAAAGGACAGCAAAGAAATAAGCAAAACGGTCAGGTAAGTATATAGTTTCCTTTCTTTACAGATAAAGTCACATTATTGTACACAGTAACTTTATTGCAGTTCCATCTGAGTTTAACAATCTGTACCATACTTGGTTTGATTCAAATACACACATTCAAGAAGTATATTGAATCTTCCCTAAGGTATTAGCCACTGTTAAAAAACTGACTTCATTAAATTTTTCCTCCTGAATTCGAAGAAACACTACATGGGACATGAACAGATCATTTCCAGTTGCTAGACAAGTTCATCGTACCCCAGGTGACAGCTTTCATCACTGTTTAATCCTACTTCTGAGCTCACAATAGCTGTTAGGTTCATATTTGTCCATTTGATGCTAGCACCGCTTGAACCCATTGCTGTTAAGAAACGCTGAGGATGCTCCGTGCCTCTCAGGAGCAACTTTGGGGGACACTGCAAACCATTATTTTCCTGGCAGTAGTCTAAGCTTATACGTGTACCTGGTATACCGCTTGTTCACACTGTTTGTCCTTTTGTGCCTTTTTTTCCATTTCTTCCCTTTGTTTCAGTTCATAGATGAGCTGAAACAGGTCTCGCAAGTCCAGAATTACAGGTTCAGCCTATGGAAGCAAAAACAGAAAGGAGGGTTTCTATATGGGAAAATATGTTCCTCTTACCCCACCCTGTTGATTGAGCAGTTACAGCATCTCCACGATTGGAGAGAATTTCATACAGAATTAATTTCTACCTTAGCATCCAGGCTCAGGTTAGTTTCTATCAAACTAACTATATTTGCAAATTAAAGATAACTACAGTGGTGGATATAAAAGGCATTATGAATACATATGAATATAAAAGCATATTTATTAGTGGTTTCTCATGTAATAAAATTATGGTAGACTATATGCAAACTAGGTATTTGGTATCTATTACCTTCTATTTAGTTGGGTATAGGGTTATAAACTAATGTGTCTGTGTCCAGTCTAGTTTAGTTAGAAAGGAAAGTAGTAACTAAGTACAAAAAAACCACAATGAAAGATTTGAAATAGTGAAATACATTCCTTTTTCCCAACCTGGTTTCATTAATTCGTTATTTAAGAACATCTAAGCAGACACTTGTGACATGTCTAGCATAATCACAAGACTGGCATCTTGAACAGCTTACGAACACACCTTTTCTATCGAGTCACAGCTGTAGAAAATGTCAGTGATCTGGTACTTACTGCCTGGGCTGTTTTTATTGCCACAAATCTATGATTTCCCTCCTTCCCACATACATATCCAAACGCTCGATGGTCTGTGATATCCTTTGCGATGTATGAAATTTCATGAACTGCATGGTGGTGCTGTAGTAGCTATTAAAGAAAAAAAAAAGTCACAACACAGTGAGAGATATCCATTAAAAAACAACGTAACTTCCCTTTCATCAGTGCTTTACTTGGATCTCAATGCACCTATGGAAGTAAACCAAGCAAACATATCCTGGTATCAAAATCAATTAACATCTGAACTCTTTAAGCCTATTCTCTTCTCTAAATCTAGAAAAACTTGACTTAGTTAAATAATTTGACTGAAAGCTTCAATAGAATATTTTTCTTGATATCTTTTGTTGAGATATAATTCAGTAGAAAATTTCATATTACCTAGTGATTACCTACACAGTATCCTAGGTAAATAATCAATATCTCTAGTTATAAAAAAGAATAAGCAGCAGCTACCTGTAGCTTCATACAGGGTGAGCCTGATGACAGCCTGATCTACAGGGGCTGAGATACCCAATTTCTCTAAGAATCGACACCAGACTTGCTTTTTCTCTGCAACCTCAGCATCAGCCAGCAAGCGACATTGCATTTAAAGCAGTTACAGGACTCCAAAAATTTGTTTTTCCCAGAAAATTAAAGGAAATGCAATTATCCAACTTTAAATCAATGCTAAATGCAAAAGTTCACATTTCATTTTAAAACCATATTTTGGTTAGTTGTAATAATAAAAATACTCGATTTTGGTTTGAATGCATGCATAAAACTCTCCCCAGAGCCAGGACATGAATCTGAGAGTCCTATAAGCATGTCTCGAGTGCCAGATCATTCTCGCTTTGGCCTAAATAGTATTTTATTACCGACATAATATTTACGTATTTCTACTTAGAATAATGTCCTTGAAAAGTTTATCTAAACCAATCTATTAGGATTAATTTCTACCTTCTGATATATGCTGTGCTCTTATATCATCTAGGGATAATGCTATTTCTGAGAGCAGGCAAAGCCTTACAATCCTGTCCTGCTGATTTTGAGAACAGCACATTTTGAAAATCAGCATGGTATCCAGGCAATCTCTAAACAACCAGTTATTTTTAGTTAAAAAAAAAAAAAATCAAAACCCAAAACAACCCAACAAAAGCCCCCATTTTAAAATTCAACACCGGGGAGGACGCGCGTGTGTAGAAAAGGCTGAGCGTGTGCAAGGCAAGTGTCAAGTGCCTGCTGATTTTGAGAACAGCACATTTTGAAAATCAGCATGGTATCCAGGCAATCTCTAAACAACCAGTTATTTTTAGTTAAAAAAAAAAAAAATCAAAACCCAAAACAACCCAACAAAAGCCCCCATTTTAAAATTCAACACCGGGGAGGACGCGCGTGTGTAGAAAAGGCTGAGCGTGTGCAAGGCAAGTGTCAAGTGATGAGACTTCAGAAGAACAAGGACTGAAGTTTGAAAGGACAGGCAGCACGCAAGAGACGGATGACTACATATAAAACAAAAGAGTGGACATTTTTCATTTTCATTTTGCAGGAAATGACTCCTAACTTCCCAAGATGAAGATTGCTGACTCGTAGGAAAATGGAAGGGTAGCCATTGACTTCAGGCTGAACGTGGCTAAGCTGAAGGTGTACTTCAGACTCTCCCAATGTGTTAGGCATTTAAAATTAATGATGGGAACCTACTTAGATAATACAGGGATATTGATTTATTAGGTTTTTCTGAAAACCAAGTTGCATGCTATCTGTTACAATGAAATGAAATGTTCCCATCTCCTATTCTACATATGACAGCGAACGTTATCTCTGGTTTCTATTAAATCAAAGTTCTTTGACATTGCTTTATTGATTGCCAGACAGCATTTTGCACTGAAATTAAACTGTGATCAGATTCCTTCCTCACGGAATTAAATTTGAAGATCGTTCTACCATGGAAAAGTATCACCCACGATGTAGGTTAGCAGATGGAGACACCCCAATTTATTTGGGAACCTTCATTAACCATTCAGAAATCATCACATTTTTAATGGTTATGATATTTTACATATTGCATCAATAGATGTACAAATTAAGGAAGGGTGGCTGCCAGCATTATGGTTTCACATATTTTATTGTACGAAGCATTTAGCAAGAGTTTTTCATTTGATCCTGAGTTGGAACATAGCCGTGAAAGGCAATGTTGCGCACACACATCTGTACTCAAATACAGACAAACACTCCTTCGAACCTCTGCTTTCACAGCCTTCAATTCCTCTAATGGGTCCTTTCTACATATTCCAATACTTCATTAAAAATATTATTTAACGAGTGCCTGATTCTTTGCTCATCGTGAAGCAGAAATGACACTCCTGTTGCAGTCAGTAGAGATTTACCACTATAAAATCCAAGATCAGACCTGTATCCTTTCTGTAAATCTTTGTTTTAAGGATGCAGCCTGCCTAGCACCCTGCACAGCCCTTCCCAGCAGCGAGACAGGCACTAAAGGACAACAGGAGGGACGGCATGAGGAGAAACAGCATCTCAATAAATACACAAACTTTGATGATTTCATTAGATTTGCATCTGGTGCATTCACACAGATTAATTCGTCCCGTAAAATGAGACCAACCAATAGAAATGTCATTTCCATCCCTCAGTTTTTAACTGCTCATATGTACCCACTCCCTCGATACTAAATATGAACAGTCTCAAAAGGAAATGAAACAAAACCCATACAAAACTGCTTATAGCAGAACTGCTGGTCAGTGCTCAACAGTTAATATTCACAAGCTGATCTACCCCTCCCTCCCCCCAGCCTCTTTTTTGTCTTTTTTTTACTATCTTCAAGGTTTTACCATGACTTAATCCTGTCTCTAGTGGGTCAGAAGCACATAAAACCAGTATTTCATAACTCAGGGATGTTTATGACACCCCCGTATGCACATGCTGATGGATTCCATCACACACTATTTGATGTTTTTACTGTATCTTTGCTGAGCACTGTTACGAGCCATTTACCAATTCATAAGTGAGGTATCAAATTGTTTTGGAGGGCTGCAGTACGACGGAACAAATTATAGAGAAGACTTAATTTGTATTATGGTTCAATACAGTCAATTAAATATTGCACAGATTAGAAAGTAATTTAACATTTAAGCTTCAGTTGTTAAAAAAATCCACTGTACATAGTCTCCAAATTATTTTAGGTCTCCTGTGAATGTAGTCACTTTTGCAAATGTCGAGGATTTTAAATGCAAACATTGATAAAATCTCAAACTGGATAACTAAGTCCCATGATGCATGAGGCTTTTTAGACTAAGCATGATGTCACGATTATACTTTATTCATACATTAGAAAGTTTTCTCCTGGTGTTAAACTTAAGAAGTCCAAAATACCCACCTCCAGCAAGGCTGCTGTCTTCCCTCTTCCCCTTAAGTTCTCCCCAGTCTCTCCCACTAGCCATTATTTTCTCTCCTTTTCTCCATCCTATCCCCCGATTCTCCCCTTCCCCCAGGTTGCTCCCTGTACATCACATGGAATTGATTTAGCTGCCTCTGAGTTCTGTAGCATTTCTAATTTCCCTCAGGCTGCTTGGCACCTATCATAAATTTTTTCACCCCTTATCCTCATCTTGCCCCTTTATTTCCATGCTGTAGCCTCCAGTGCCACTAAATCAATTAAGTCAATCAATTAAGTACTTGGAGGGTCCAGCAATCATGTCAAATATGTGAGTTAGATGGCATGAGAAAGTCACTGCTTTACTATCGCTATTTCTCTTTTAATGAGGTTGTCTATTTAGTGGAGCCTGGGGCACAGTGTTAAGAGCCACAACAAAAAATACCCTGCGAGCTGCAAAGCCTCCTATAAAAGCTGCCCCACTGAAAGCAGGAAGCATGTACCATACAACGTTCTATCTGTGAGGACAAGTTCCACAGGGATTTAAGTTGCACAGCCTTTCACCTTGAGTAACTAAATGGTGAGCTCGCTTTCAGATAGGTGCTATCAGCTGACAGCCAAGCTGTTGTAATTTCCACGCTACTGATACTGGGATGTGGGTGACAGACGTGGCCCAAGTAACCTCTGCATTTCTGTTCTTGCCTATCCAATCCTACCACATTTGAATAAGTGATAATATATTTTGTGTGACACGTAAAGCTCCCCAAACATCAAAGACACCCAACAAACTGCAATGGATTTGTAATAAAATAACTTTATGGACTACAGTTTCAGTCATGCTTCAGACATACTTGCAAATCCCCTGTACTCCAACTCACGTTGTGATTGCTCAGTGGCACTTTAGGAAATCAGGCCCTATGTGTTTAGGAAGACTCCTGAACAAACTGTGGAAACCGACCCTAATGTGGAAAATTACGGCAATGCCTTAACAACAAGCTTAGCCAGCCAGAAGTGCAATAGTGCATTGCCCGTTATTTACTGCAACCCATTAAGTGAAAACAATGAATTGTAAAATACGTGAGTGCTTCCGAGATGATTTTTATCTCAGTGCTGCAATACCAAGTGGTACAGATGTGTGGCCAGCAGCTCCACTGCACCTGGGAGGTTGCTGTGCTCAAGACACACGTACGACAGCACTTTGTCAAGTGCTCTTCATGGTCAATTCCTGTTTCCTTCAATTGGAGATTTGCAGGGATCATGGGATAATGGTCACACACATTTCTTGTATTTCCTACATTTATGCTATAATGCTTAGTTGCTGTTTCATTAAAATGCACTTAGTAGAGGTGGCCTGGAGCTGCTCGTCTCCACTGTAAACACCCCACAGTCCACATACACGCTCAAGGAGCGGACGTGAAACACCTCATTTCTCTACAGCCGCAGTCTCAAATCCCAGACTGTCTTGTCTTACAGCTCTCAGGCATGGATGGAGAGTAGTCCCCTGTATACAGACAACAAAACCAAAAAAAGGCGCACAGGCATCTGGAACAAATATTTCATCACACCTTGCTGGCAAGGGGTTTACCCATTAACGACACGTCAATACCTGTTACGCAGTTGTGAATCTTTCAACTTCCTTTCACCCTAGAGACAGTGGCAATTCAACGGGGCTGTGCACAGACAGTTTGGGGAAAAAGTCACCGATTGCAAATGTAGTGAAATGGAAAATGAATCAGTAATTTGTATTAGCACCACAACCTTTTCCGTGTTGTTTTCTGGAACTTAGCGTCTGGGCGGCAGTTGGAGTGGCAAAGCATCAGCCTAGAGATGTGCAGGGGATGAGCACAGAGGGGAAATGCAACAAGCCCTCCCCTAACCCCTGCCAAAATGTTCAGCTCAAGCTGAAATAGGGAAGAGGAGGCAGCTTGGTGCGTTTTGTAGCTACAGTTACCAACAGTTCCAAACCCCATGCGAATTACTGCTGGGCACAGCACAGGGTGCCCAGAGCTGGGGTCGTGACAGTGACCACCCACCCGAAAAGCCAATTGATCCCCCGCCGCCATCAGTGCGTTCACCCCAGCCTTTTCCTGCCTCCCATGTGGACCCTGAGCGCTCGGCGCAGCATAAAAACATTTCACTGGCGTTGTGGGTGTTGCAAAAGTGCAAATGAAAAGACAGAACTTGCAGGCTGCTGTCAGAGGCAGCCAAATCCAACCAGATAAGGCTTTGCAGGGCACCTCATGATTCGGTCACTGCCGCTGATTTCTCAGTTAGTGACGGGCTGCTACAAACCGGGGTGTTACTGCTGCTGTCTGCTCTGCCTCCACCGGGCAGATGCTCCTCATAATCCTTTTTCTTGCCTATTCTTTTGGCCCATTTTCCAAAGATGAATACAAAAGATTGTTTGGGTTTTGCTCTACTTGGTCAGAAAGGCAAGAGGGAAGCAGTTCATCAGGGACACAATACAAAAGGGGACGTTTGAGGAAAGGAGGAAAAAAAGCGCTCACAAGAGAAATGGCTTTAGAATCTATGTGTGTAAAGGAAAGGCAAGAGAGCAAGCACTGGATGTCAGATCTGACAGTCCTTGCCTACCATGACAAGTACTCCAGTTGCATGTCCAAGAGGAGAGGACAGCACGACAAAGAATATATGACAGATAACAGTAATTTGGCTTAAATGTGGTAGTGGTTGGTGTGGGTAAACATTTGCTAGACCAAAAATTTTGTTATATAAACACTTACTACAACACATGGAAACTTGAATTTAATTTGATCTAGAAAAGGAAGAGAGTGTTTTACCTTAGCAAATCCTCAAAACACTGAATTCCAATAGAACAGCAACCTGTCTTCCAACAAGGTACCATTTCCATTCAGCTGTAAAAAATGTCTCACAAATGAAAAGCATAGCCCTCTAGAAACCTCTTGTGGTTATGGAGATCTCGGTACTGGGAGGCATTTCCAGGCACAGGCCAAGACGATCAGTTCTGATCGTGAAAAGAGTATGAACTGAACATACCAGCAGGGAGTGAGAACTGAGCCCTTCTGCCGAAGGAGGCTGAACATGTGGTAGGTCCTATCTAGCCAAAATGAATGGTCCAGCCCTGAACTTTTTTGACCCAAAGCCACTCAGGGAGTTTGAGCTGAGCGATAGGTTATGGACTTTCTGCAAAAAAAAAACCCCAAGAATAGGAGCAGAAAAGGAAAATGTAACCTCTGGAGTGTCCTCCGGCCCTGATGGGACATCTCGATGGCAGCCTTTAAGCATGTCTTCACAATGAGAAGGAAACCAGTCTGTCTAATCCCTGTGCTTCTTTCACACATGCTGATTTTGCAGACAGTAACCTAAACCCTGACTTTTCCAAGTGCCAACTTCTAAACGGCGTTTCAGTGCACAAGCTTTGCAATAAAAACACTTGGCATGGAAAGCACACTTTCAGATCATATGCAGATCAGAGCTTGGCCTATTTATCACAAAAGGGCACATTAAATACGGTGCTGATAAAGAAAAGAATGAAGGCAGATTTAGCCCCAGTTATCAGAGACTCAGTCCTCCCAGGGGGCGAGCAGTCGGGGTGTGACACAGCAAAGCACCCAAAAGACATGTAAAACCAATTTCCTCTTAACAGCAATACTCATAAACTCTTGAGAGCCATTCTCTTCCTGCAACTGAGGAGACTGAAGCAAAAGCAGATTATGTGACTTCCCAAGCTTACATGGCAGCGTGCAGCTGAGTCAGGGAGGATGGAAGTCAGTGAGCATAATCGTATGTGTAAGGATAAGTAAGTCTTCAAGTGAGGCGCTAGGCTAAGCTCGATCCGTACACTCCAAACCATCCGATACAAAGGCAAGCACTTTGCAAAAGTAGCAAAAGTACCCCAGGTAGGAGCCTGTTCAGTGGGACTCAGGAAGACAGCTTAAAAGAGTTCTTCAGCCTCAGCCAAAATCTGAGTTAATCCTTAGCATTTCCTTTGCTTAATCAAAAAAGTATCCTGCTACTGCCTGCATCTTATCTGGGAGCAAGATGAGCAAATTCCTAGGAGAGCCAACACCAGAGTCCTTGTTTGTGCCTTCTGAGACACCTTCTTTGCACATCAGTGGTGCTCGACTGGGCTGGAGCTGTCCTCATCCAAGACCCCCAGCATATACTGGTAGGCAATTAAGTTAATACGACTTAACTTCGCCATCGCAGCAGTCTAATTGCGATGAATGGATCTATGATATTGAGCTAGCTGGATGTTCCAAAAACCTAATTTGTGAAAGAGAACACCACTAAGGTAATAAACTTCTGTCTGGCTCTCATAATTTGTAATAATGCCTGACAAAGACCAGATAGGAATTTAGTTATTGTTCATTGTCTTAGGAAGCAAATGCTAAGTTGTTCATGCAGAAGATCCATTTATTAGATATATGAACTTGTGAAAGGAACAAAACAAAACTGGAATGCACACATGGCCAATTTCCTATCTTCACTTCAAAGGCTTTTCAATTTTTCATTGTAGCAGGAGTGAAAGTAGCTAGCTAAATCTAAACCCCTTGTCCAATTACTATTAATCCCAAGTTACGTTTAAAATATGCACTTGCAAATATTTCTCCTGGATAAAGAAAATCCTAAAGGGCAAGGAAACATTTTCACAGAGCTTTTGAAAAACAAATGTGCTACACTAAAGTCATAATGCTGGACCTCCCATGAGTCTTGTACTATTTTCTTACTGTTCTGCACCAGACACAGTCATTGTTTTACCAAGATGGTTAAAACAAAGAAAGACTTAGACAGGGATACCAGGAAGCAGTAAACCTGATCCTTGATAGCAGGATCAATGGCCCAACCTGGCTATAATCAGCTCAGCAATGCAATATGCTCTGTGACTGCATGGCACCACCTACAGACCACAATACATTGTTTTACCTTGTTGTTTCACTATTTCAATGTGGTGTGGAAATAACAGTTTTGTCTATGAGATTATTACTTTATTCTTTGGGATGGCAACTTCCCAGTGGCCACTTGTCGGCTTCAAGGCCTGAAACACATCTGCCCAAGTGCATTCCCTCTTAGCCCCCATCTCATCACTTTCTGCAAAATGGTCAGTAGGTCAAAATAGCCATAAATATGCCAATATTGCCCACCACTCTCAAGCCAAAGCTTGCATACAGCCTAAGCGTAGCTCCTCTGACCATGCCCCGTATTTCTTCCTGATATACCCTGAAGTTTGTTAGACTTGTAGTGACTAAATCTTGATTTTGAGGGAGCACAATATTCAGTAATGAGACAGTTCACTACAGTATCGCTGAAGCAACGTCTCCGTATTTTAACTGTGTTCATCTTTATGGCCTGTGAACGTCTTTTGAGAAGCCTTTACTTTTACAAGCTTCTTTTGTTCCCTTACACCAATACTCCTCACCTCCTGAAACACTTTTGATTTACATGAACAGCACAAGAGATTCCTTCATACAATTCCTAGGAGCTTTGGAGGCAATTTTGGGGCTTTAACTGTCTCAGATCCTAACTGCTTCAAATTCAGCAAGCATTATGACCCACCTTCTTCTTGTACCCTGTGATTTGAAAAGCTCGCTAGTGAAAACCAGTGTCTGATTCTCTTGATTTGTCATGCAAACCCCATAAAGCAGAGCTTGCAAAGATCACAAAAATCCCACTCATACTGGCAATACTAAAATTTAAGTTGCACTGCACAGTCATTAAACAGCAACCTTCTTTAACCATCAATCTACTTCCATCTACGACCCACTAACCTATAGAAAAAGAGTGGAAACCTATTCCTTTGAGTTACAGTTGCAGGTATAAACAAACTTCAGACAATCGCAGAAATGTGCCGCTCCTTCATTTGCTCAGGTCCCACAGCAGACACTTAACCTAGAACATAAAGCATCTGTACAGCACAACGGGTGTGCCCAGCGCTTGAGCCCCAAGATAAGAATAAAATAAAATGTAAAAGAACTTGTGGGTAATTTTTGGCTCAGTTTGGGTTTTTTTGCCCCTGCATTACTAGGAATTTCTGGAGTCACACTCAGTAGGTTTTTAGCACCTTGCGTGACAACAGTTCTACATTTCAGCTCGGGCAACGGCGAGTATCTGTAAGTTCTGCCCTGGCACCTTCCAAAATTGAGCCCTAAAGCTCCCACTTGCACTTAAAAGCCCAGAGTTGTTTCTTCCATGCTCATTTTCCTTTTAAAGCAGGCTGAATGTTTAGTTTTAGCCTTCTCCTGCTAACTGAAATCTCCGAAAGCAAACTTTGATTAAACAGTCCACACGCAGATGTGGCCCAGCAGAGACCACGGCTCAACTACACTTGCTTTTCTCTCCCCCTGCCTTGCTTTTCTGTCCTGGCAGTGGGTGTCACACAGGGTCTGCCTTTCAGAGACGCTGTCAGGCAGTGCTGCCCTCACCTTTTACTTAAATGCACGCAGTAGAGGCTTTCATAGCTTTGATGCATGGATGCTCGCTTGTTTTCTAGTACTTATTCCTTTAGTTCTCCCTTACCCTCTACAACTTCTGTGCACAGCATGTCTTCTACTTCTCTTCCCCTAATCAAAACCGAACTTCCTCATTACTTCACTCTCAGCCCTGCTCAGCACTAAGCCTTACGCATGTACAGGTTAAACTCTCACGTGCTTTACACTTTAAAGGACTTCCAAATTCCTGTATCGTTCACAGGAGTGCATTTGGCTAATTAAAAGATCCCATAAGGCTTCAAAGTTTTTTACAAACCAACTCAGCCTTTTAAAAAGCAAGGACACAATCAAAAAAATTGGATTCAGATCCATATTTTGACTACCTAAAAAGAAAAAAATACCCACTCAGCTCTGCAGAGCAAGGGATAGGAGCCATATGAAGTATTTCCAGATACCCAGACTTCTTATTTGCTTTAAATGTCAAGGCACTCAAATTAATTAGTGCTCTGCCTCACCTATTTCACAAGTCTCCCTTTAAAGTCTGCAGGAATGTTGCTGCTTATCTTGCTGGGAGTAAAATGATGCAGAATTAGGATGAGAACCACAAAGGATTAAAAAGTGTTAACAGTAGAGATAGGTAGAGTCCATTAAATACTGATTTTTCTAGAGGAGTGCTACAATTTAGGGACATGTTAGGCGCTGTTGTAATTCCACAATTATCACCAGGTGCTGGGCAGCACAATGGGAGATGCTGTTCCAGCCCTTGGGCTCTGTGACACGCGGTTCCCTCCATGCTGAGCATGCAGTGCATAAACCAGAAAGGTTATGACTACAGCTCCCTCATTTAGAAAGGCAACTTTTATGAACAGTTACTTACATATTAAGCAAAGGTCTACTGGTTTCTGCAATTTATTACTTATTCAACTGAAAGACTGAGATAAAAGCAAGTATTTGTGTTTGGTAACTTGACAAATACGAGCATGCAGCAGAAAGCACTGTCTCCTCCTCTCTTCCTTCCGCAGGGCCACTTATTACATAAACTTAGCAGGAGAAAAGTCATTTACTTGTCCCCTTGGACTATCAGATTGAACAACTCTTGCTGACTTCCCTGTAAACACAGACGCGTTCCTGAGGGCAGAACATCATCGACTGATTTTATTGCCAATAGACATCTATTGCTATCATCCTGCAAACTCCAGGTAACTTTAAAAGTAAACATTTCTGTAGTTTCCTTCTCCCATTACACTGACAGCGAAGGTCATCCATCTCCCTTGCATCTGACCCCAGCAATAGGAGAGGTTAAACGGCCTACAAGTTAGCAGAGGAATTCAGAAGCATCACCGGTAGTATTGCTATTACCAGGGCAAACGGAAAATTGCAGAGCAGCCTACCAGATCAAATGGACTGAATAGGAAAGAAAATCACCAGAACACCTGGGGCGTAATGCCTCCCAGCCTTCTCCAAGAGGAAGGAACAGCAGATTTCAAAGGGGGATGTTAACTTCCTGTTACAGCACCCGCCGAAGGTCCCCCACTGCTCTCCAGGGAGGTTTCGGCGCATCTTGGCTGCCTGTGCTATTATTATGTCAGCACTTCTCTTGCTAAATCCTTTCCCATGCAGTTTGAAATCCAGCCATTATAATTGAACATGTGCTGAAAATAGGCCTGAATTTTTTTTCTGGTGGTTTTGTGTGTTGGTGGTTTATTTTTTTTTTTTTTTTGTTCCCCCACTTTTCTAGTTAATGCATTAACCTGGCTTAAATATACCAGTACCTGCAAACACCTCCCTCACCCCAGGCAACTCTGTATTTTGGGTGCTCTTCTGTCAGGCCAAATCACAGCTGGAGTCAGTGGGCTACAATGTGACTTTATCCTGATTTATTTATCTGAATCACAGAAGGCCTGTGATTAGAGGCAAAAAACCTCAGTATGACTCCACACCTTGAGTTTTCTCCCTTGGGACAATACCTCACTGGAGGGATGCAGGGCAGCTCCACTATATAGTAGGATCCATAACAACTTTCTATAACCAAAGTTTGACTTTGAAGTTTTTAGTAAAATTCACCCCAAATTCTGCTTAAGCATACCACACATTAAAACTAAACGATATCAGAAGTGCTTACATACTAATTTTTAGGTTGTTGCTCCATAGACAGATACCCCCACACAGGCAATGGAGGCCAAACGGTGACTGGGAATATGCAGATAGTGAGGTTCCCCATGCCATAACACACAACACACGCAGCCACACTTCCCTTTCCTGAATCCATGCTGGGGTGCTTGGCTTAAACAACAGGAGGCCATATACAGTCAAAAAAGACCATCACTAAAGTAATAAAATGTTACATTCTGCCTTTTTGAAAGCAATCAAATTTTTACCCTTTTCACACTGAAAAATACAACTACGACAAATTCCCACAAATTTTTTCAGTTCGGATAAAATGTCGGGAATAGCTTTATTTTATCCCCATGCCAATTAGTGTCAGAAATACTACAAGACAGTTCCTGCGGACACTCGCTACAAGCAGGTTGAACTCAGCTGTAGATCTGAGCATTGCCAGATCAGAAGAAGGTCAGAAATTTCAGCCTTCCTCTGTATGCCTAGTGTTAGGAGGAAAGACACAGGGTTCAACCGAAAGCTCCTGATCCCAAAACACTCAGGCTACACAATATGCAAAATCACACCCGAGTTTTGCCTTTGGAATTTTTTTTTCATGGTCATAATACATAAGGCTTTTGTAATCTTCACACAGCAAACTGGGCATCTATAACATGCATCTTTATGAGCTTGTGGCTGTTAAAAATCCCAGTGGAGCACTCTGAACCATCCAAACTGCCTGGGGCACAGTTTGGAAGACCAATAAGAAATGAATTACAACAGCCAGTAAGGGGTGTAATTATGGAAGTAGGTTCTTCTGACATTTACATTTTGCTAACTGTCGAATGTTCTTCATGAAATGTGTTATTGTTTCCCTTTTAAAGTATCAGAAGGATACAAATACCTTGTAAGAGTAATACGCAGCATTTCTAAGTCCCCTACACTGCATTATTCTAATTAGATATATTTATTGCATGCAGAACAGTAAATGCCATGTCTTAGTATTCATATTTATAAGTAGAAAGACAGGAAACTACCAAGCAACAGGGCAAGACTTCCAGTTGGCCAGAGAGATCTTTTCGCAGGCAGAAGCTGAGGACAATCCCCGAAATGCATAAGAATGGCCACAGACATGGCCATTTCCAAATGTACAGGCAAAATTTGACTTTGCTGTTTTTTGGTATGCTCTTTGTTGTTATTGCAAAGAATTTTTATCACTGTAGTCCCTAGAAGTCTTCAGAATGGTCCAAGATCCGGCCTTCCTTACAAAAAGTTCCTATAAACAGAGAATTCTGATAAAAAGTGAATTAAAAGTTAATCCCAGAGAGTTTATACTCTGAAAGCTAAGGGCCAGATACCTCCTGGGAAATCTCCAAGACGTAAGACTGCAGGAGCTCCGCCTCATAAACCCTCGGGCACGGAGAAGTCCTTCACTCCCTGCCCTGGCAGATGACCTCCATCACTCCTCCACCCCTTCCTCCCAGAAATACCAGGCTGACACAACAGAAGGAACAGTTGATATGACCTGTTCAACCATTCCCCATGTCCCTCTGCAAGGTCACGAGTCAAGAGAGCCAGAAGAATGATTTTGTGGGCTGGGTCTACACGCCACGATATGGGCTGTCCTCATCCCAGCAAATGACAACAGTGGAAGAGACAGCACAGCTCTTCAGGACAAGCTGTGACCATGGGGTACCAACATCCTCAGCACCATTGATTTAAACAAGTTTCTAGCATGGGAGTGGTTTAAGGAGGAATTTGAAGAAAAAAATAAGGGGGTACTACATTAATATGTGCAAAGAATTCCTCTGCGGCAGGATGGGCAGAGGCTCGGAGGTGTTTATTTGAAAAGGGAATAAATGAATGATGAAAGTTGGTACTGTGGAATGGCTCCTTGAAAGTGGGTGAAGAGTAAAGACAGCCATGAAGAGCCTGGGAAGAAAAGAGTTAGACTATAGGGTGATAAAACAGAGAAGGCAGATTCAGCGTAGGAACGCAGAGAGAATCGTGGCATGATCAAAAGAACAAGCTGAGACGGCAATCTTGGCAGTCACGATGGATTTCAAAAATAAAAGTCACATTTGTCAAGGACAAAGAAAAAGATAACAATCGAGACGTAAGATGAAGAGAAGCGGGACTGGGTTTTAACTGTAAGCATGACAATAAATGCTGTATTTCAGAGCAGTTAAGGAGGATCTGCAAGATCTGGAGTTATCCTGGATGTGACAATTGAAAACAAGGCTGTATCAAAAAGGCTGCTGAGTTTACAGGGCTGAATAATAGATGATGCTGATATTTTTCTCAGCACTCAAAAAGCAGGTCAGAGGAAGACCTTTGGGAGCCGGGATTAAAAGGCCTGGTTTAGCTGTGTTAAGCCTGAACTGAAGGCTAAACGTGTAAGGAGAAGGCTGGAGAGTCAGGTCAAGATTCGAACAGGAGAGAGGGCTGGCATCATCTGGTTTGACACTATAGCCCAATTTATATTTGCAAATGAAGTAACTGTGATAAAACGCATAGCAGGAAGAAGAAAAAAAGATTAAGAGAGATAGTACCCAGGAAATCCCAGATGAAAACTGCAGGAGAGAGGAATTAAAAATAATGGGGTAAAATCCAGAGACAAGACTCATGGAGGCCAGGTGGCAGGACTTGATCCAAATCCAGCTGATAAGTTAATGATGCTTAAGAAGGGCTGCAACTGAGATCAGCCATGGAGAGGACCTTCGGGAAGATCAGTTTCAAAGAAATGAAGGGGACAAAACCCACCTCTGGAAGGTTCTGGCCTGGAGCTGGAAGAAGCCTCAGGCAGGGACCATTAACAACCTCTGGACCAATACCATGTGCAAACCCCAAAATTCAGTCAACCAATCGCCCCATCTCTCCTGCTCACTGCAGAGTGAATAGAGACCAGATAAAATTAATTCCTTCTTTTATTTCTATTTTTAAATATTCAGAGACGCTCAGTGATAGAGACTTGACAGTTTGACATTTCATCTGCTCCAGCACATGTGCTTCAAGGAATAACTACAGATCCAAAATCGTACCTCGATTTCTGGTCAAAGATGCCAGAACCAACAGATTTCCAGTGAAGTCAAGAAGTACCTTTGGAACATTTTAAATGAGACATCTTCTGCCAACAGGGAGAATTTTAATCTTGCTAAAATTTTCTTTCAGCCAAGTTTAGCTGTCCTGTTAGCAATCTATCAGCATAATTAACTCTATCACTCACAGCAAACGGAGAAGAGCAGAAAATCCAGAGGTTATCAGCACAGACCTGATAGAGTCTCAGAACAAGCTGGAAAAGGCTTTACAGAAGCCCCAGCAAGAACTTTGAAAAATCTGTGCATTATAAAGTCAAGAGAGCTTAAAAGGTCAGGAAGACGGGCAAGATGTAGACATCTAAAACAGTAGCTGGATGATGCCAAAGCCATAACCTTATCTCACTAGAACAATCTGAAGCAGCAGGACTATAACCACCCACTATACGTGCTATTATTTGAACGTCATTAAGAGTTAAACCAGAAGCACAGTCACTAGTTCTGTGGCCAGTATGAAAAGAAAAAAATAATGTTTTTGTACGAAATGTAGCAGGTAGGGTCTGGTCTCCCTTCCATGGAATGGGGAGGTATTATTCATTCAGCAACACCTTTTCAGGTAGGCAAACCCTGCTCTGCATCAGTCATATAATCCTCCTCAAAGATAATAAAGATTAGAGTACGGGATGGATAACAGGAATGAAAATATTCAAGATTCTATAAAGATAAATATTTATATAATTTTCCTTCCTGGATTTCATACTGACAGCTTGAGGAAAATGGCTACAGATCAAATTAATAAAATATGAGTAACACACTACAATACTTCTCTGCAATATTGCAACCCAGTAAGACACACAGAGTATTCCTAGAAATTTTACAAATCCACTGGCTGTACCCAAGCTCTGCATTTTCATAAAGATATGGGTCAACACCTCTGATAGACAATCCCTCCAAAGTATATGATAGACAATACAAACGAAACCCATTCTTGGGGTGCTGCACATGACAAAATAAGAAAAAACAGTGAAATGGCTGTCATATTCATAAACTGGGTTACAATTTATCTGTTTAGGGTATTCCTCACAAATAAACAAGATACTGACACAGGTCTATCATGCTTTTTGGACAACTGTAGAGTCCAGATAAATATTTCACCTATATTAACAGCTCATACAGATACTTATTGCAGTATATTCTGGCAATTTGTATATCAATGAGCTGACACAAATTTTTTCTTTAGCAGAAATAATTCTTTACTTAAAGCCAAATAGTAATTTTTGGCTTTCATCATCTTTTTCACAGTGCCTGGGCTTTCCACTACAGTCAACAGGATTTTGCAACTAGAAAGCGCACGAGTTTAAAAGTATACCTCATTAAACGAATGCAGAAGTAAATGGTTTCCCAAGTATTTTATGCAACTGAATTATTTTTTAAAAATAAAATTTTGGAAAGTAACCTGCAGTAAACAAAGATTTATTGTAACATAAATAAACAATGAGACAATTACAGCCTCTTTATGGAGACCGTATTAGTCATGCACATCTAATGAAGCATTACTAAGCTATCACAGGGAGATAGCCTGATGTGTGTGATTAACAAAATAATACTCATAAATAGCTAATGAACAATGATGGTCCTTTAAAAATTTCACATATCTTGCTATATTGAGAGTTATGGGTTTTGTTGCTTTCTAAGGAACATATTAACCACTAAGTTCCACTCGGAAAATGAGAGTATTAAATAGCACAATGCAACTATTTGCATTTTTGCTTTCTACAGACCATGGTTTTGAAAGTCAACTAATGAAGAATACATTTCAGCTTGTGCCTCACTGCATTTAAAAGATGACATCTTGAGATGTCACCAGGGTGCAGGGGGAATAAGACAGAACAAATGATCAAAAATTATGTTCATATAATATTCAGCCATGAAATCTCTGAAGTGGCATTAGGTAGAAAAAGTCCGAGCCTGGTAATAATTGTGGTAGATTTTTTAGGTTTTAAAAAAAATACATTTCCTTCAGGCAAGGTATATATTTGGCAAACATATTCCCAAGAAAGCAAGCGGGTTGGATGGCCAGCATATGACAGTAGACAAAAACGGTACATGTCTAAGAAAAAATAGGGTCAAACCCCAGGTGTAACGACAACTTTTGGCATACAACAGGAGAACTGCTGGTCAAACTAAATAGAAGTTCACATTACAGAGCTGAAGTTGGGACTCTGGAGAACAATTTGTGCTGTTCTGCCTACATGAGGAGGCTCCTCCAGCAGACAAGAGTCTGTACAACAGTACGGGCAAACTGAGGGCCTGCAGGGCAAACTCGTCTAAGAAGGGCCCTTCCTATCGCCTTCTAACTGCACAGAAGGGGGTTTGAAAAGTGGTATGAAGGCACCTATTTAGATTAACCATGGAACAGAATTATGAAATACAAGAGAGGAGTGTTATTATTTCTATGGCAGTGCTACAGATGAACTAAATTGCATCGCATCTACAGTGCAAACTCACAGCGAATCCTTCTTGCATTTTTCTTGGTGAGAGAAATTCTTCCCAAACGATATTCCACCTTCAACCTAATCTCCTTCATGGATAAATTTAATCAAAGGGAAGAATTCCTGATGGCTGGAATAATAGCATTGTTAAAATCAATATTTTTTGATGAATATTAGGTCTGGGAACATATTAAAGAGAGCTATAAGGTACAGGGGAAAAATCCTGGCTTATCATTTTCAGTAGTAACCCAAATACAGCCCTTCATCTATAATGAATTATGGAGCAATTCCCCTAAATCATCTGTATGAAGTCAGCTGTGACACTGCCAATTTTAAAAAATTTGCTAGTTTCGAGCTACAAATTGATTTTTTATTGTGATAAATTAAAATCCAATAGTAGCCTACAAGATACTAAACAGACAGAAGCCCACATTTTTTCCGAATATTTTTTCTCTTTTCTATCACATCAGACTGCCATCCTGCAGACATGGTAGCAGTAGCCGATAATAAAAATGAAGAAAGGATATTCTACAGAGGTAAATGACCTTTCCAAATAAACAATAAATGAGCACTGTGACCAAAATACCTGTTTGGGAATCCAAATGTTAGGGCAATACACCTAAAGAGAAAGGATTGCTGGGGACAATGAAGGCAGTGAAAGGATAACGCAAATGCAAGATTTTCCAGACTGTTCCCCATTAAGGGCGTATTTTTTTATCCTGTTGCACGAATGTGAATGTCAGTCTCCAAACTTTATGAACTCTTAATTTTACCACTGACACACTGGCAGGAACGGAAATGAGATCACAGCTGTAGGTTGATGAAGCAGATGAGATGAGACTGGATGGATGAGAGAGACTATGAGAAGAGTGGATCAAGGAGGTGAAACTTTAGGACATGGAGAGACCATGCTGGGGCAACAGCCGAAGGGCTGGTGGCTGTGAAGAACCAGCAAAGGAGCTCATGCACCCCCGCTTCAAAAGCTTGGCATGGAAAGCACGATTCTTCTGCTGTCAAAAATACACGTAAAAACTGATGTTGAAAGCTCCCCACATCCCTCTGTCACAGTCCTGTTTCAAGAAGGACAACTCAATACTCCCATCCATCACTCTGGCAGCTCAGGGGTATACGTCGGGAAGGTGGATTTAAAAGTTTCAGTCTAAGCCTCTGTGAGTGAGTGACAGGGCTACTGTAAGGATGACACAGTTATGTCAGATTTAGAGTATAGGATGTCGAAGTTACGAAATGAAGTTGACTTGTTCTCATGTCCCTGCCTTGCTAGCTGCAGATAGGAGGGTGTGCAGGATGCTGCGGGAAAGGCAATCCGGCTAAACCACACCTTTGTTTCCAAACGCATCCCCTTTTCCTTCTTTATTTTATGAAAACAAACCCTATGTTTGTGAAACATTCAGAGACAAGTGCAAAAGGACCAGTCTCTCTCATTCTTCTTTTTCACTTTTCCAAAAAAAGGCTTTAGTTGTAGGAAAGTATCTGTGGACTCTGCAATTTGCAGAGTGCATGCAAGGCAGTGGGCTGCACACTGAAGAAAACAAAATACCACCACAGTGTTCAGCATATTACACTCTGTTCCACACACTCAATGAGGCTGGTATTTTCTGGCCAGAAAAAGGTGTGTCAACACATAGTTAAGTACTACCTTAATGTCTGTTTATTAGAGGACCCAAGCACGACTGCACTGGCAGCCCTAATTTGGACATTTCCTATCTCCTGAGCACAGGCTATAACCTCAGCAATGCTCTCTTAAACACTGCTTTTGTACAAATACTTTACACATGCTGTACACAACACATTCCAAATGAGCTTTTCATTACTAACTGCTTGTATTATGTATCAGCGCGCTCAATGACATTGATTTTCTAATAATATAAATTAACTGGCAAAGATAATTTCATCTATCATCAGCAGGGTTTTATTTCTGGCATCATGTTAAATAGTTAATCTTTCAAAAGATTAAATCAAGAGCTTTTTAAAATTCAAGGCAGAGCTTAAATGGCTGTAAAAATCTTCTTAATTAGGATTAAAACAGTTTGTGTGTTGTTGCTTTATATCTAAGTAGTATAATGTTTTGCTTAGGTTTCTTCTTTCAGAGCAATTTTACAAATCAAACATGATATTGCTGTGACAAAAACTGCGTAAGGCATGGAAGTTTCCTTCAGCTTCCTCGATCAGATGCTCCTGAAGCAGCCTCAGACAGCAACCTCAGCTTTCAGCTATCTTTTTCCTCCAACTCTATACAATATATACTTTTTCTGCTGTTGACGACACAAAAACTCCAGTTCTTATGGTTGCTGCATACCTGACAGGAGACCGGGACTGCTGTGAATAGGAGTATACTGCATGGTGGTTACTACTCTTGGGTTCACATAGAATTATGGACCTGATAGAAATGTGCAGGATTCCCCTGGGACATCTTTAGGGCAATCCCAGCTAAATCTTTGCTTCTCCCAGGAGCTCCCCAGCCCCCAGTGACCTTCCTCTCCATCTCGAGCATCAGTGGGGAAACAAGATTCACTCTTCTGGAGTTGTCTGCAGCACCCTGTTCTGGCTTTGTTTTCTTCCCATATCTTCCCATGACACGAGGGGTCCAATCCAAGACAATCCTAGTCTCTAATCCTAATCCCTTGTCATTAGACTCGCAGAAGTCCCTTGGCACTGCCAAGGAGTCTGAAGCAGCATCCAGACGACTGGTGCAGCTGGGCCCAGGCTGGCTGAGAAAACCCATATGAGCAGATACCAGCCTGTTCCATGGGCTGCCAGAACTGTGGGCTGGTATTTCCAAAAAGCAGTTATTTAGTTGGCAGAAGGAAACCCAAACCCTTCTTGCCACTTTTCTGGACTCACTTACGCACATGAGGAGCATCTGTTTAAGCGGTTCTGCAGAAGTATCCAGGACAAGGCTTCACAACAAACCAGGTCCCCATGCTACACTTTACACCTCAGTCACCTAACATCTCACTCTGATATATGATAACCCTTGATCAAGCTTGTCAGAAGCTTCACGTCTGCTTACGCTGCTGAGATATTACTGCCCAGCCAGGAAGTGCTTTTGAAGAAACAGCCATGAAAAGATTCAATTTTGTTCCATCACACCATTATTTTACTTACCCCTGTCTTTTCATCAAAGATTTTGATTCCCCCGAAGGAGACTGTTAAGAAGATTTTTTGTTTATGTTCTCCTTTTGAACGAGCCGCAGCAACAATTCCCTATTGAAACAAAGAACAACGTGGCTGGTGTCATCACTCGTCGAGGTGCCACAGCAAAGCACAAGCATGACTGGCTTGAGGACAATTCACCACCTTTCTAGGAAAACTTAAGGGCTTTTCAGGAACAATCCCACCCTTACTTCTGGCTTCCTCCCTTTTATCAAGGTACCACATCTCCTTATGCTCCCAGAAACCATTTCAAATGTGCACCCACTTCCAACCCCTTCACTAGCTAATCCTCCATGAAATTCATTTTCATGGAAGCTGAAGGTCATTTTAGCACACTTCTCCCAGCTATAATCTGGTTTGTTTTCTTTTTTTAAAAGAAAAAAAAAACCAACAAGCAGTGGAGGAAAAAAAAAAAGCGCCAACTTCAAAAGCTTACTTCACGGGCACACTTATCTGGAATAAGCAAAATGAGCTTTTTACAGAAAAAAAAATAGTCTCAAAAATCACACTACACCTCTTCTGTAAATATCTGGGATTAAGGGGTAGGTTTTTTTTCATTATGTCAGACTTTTACTCTTCATTAGAGAGCTCTTACACTCTCCGTAGGGTTGTAAGAAAAGGTTGAGCCAGAGAGAGATGTCTAACATGCTCCAGAACGTCCACCCTCCACCACTGGTCCTTTCAGACTCTGACTGCTCTCTAAGTTTGCTGTCTACTCTCAATCTGCTTTTTTTACTTCTCTATTTCTTTCCCAAAACTCTGGGGACTCCTCTGTGTCTTCTCATGCCCTGTCTTCTCCGTGCCCAATCTCCTGATTTCGAAACCCATCAATCCTGCCATTACAACTGCAAGGCATTAATCTCCCAGTGAGGACACCGGTTCCCTCCTGTATCTGGCTACCTACACCCCATAATGTCACTCTCCCCCTCCTGTCTGTCCTGACAGGAGATAACAGTCAAAGGCAGGGCCGTAGGTGATTAGCACTCTCATATAAAATGTTTCAATATACTATTTTTCTTCATAGTGGCTTATCTCTCCTTTTGCATAATAAAATTATTCAATGTGCAGATGTGTTGTTCATAATTTGTGGACAAATTGCTGTGGTGTCAATCACGAATAACTACTGAACTCAGAGATAATGTATTAAAATTAAACTGGGATAAGCAATACCAGCCAGAAGTTCATGTAAAATTGACTGATTTCAATACATAATTAACCGGAGTGTGACTCAGTGTCACGAAAGGAGAATCAGTAGAAGTTCAAGCTGAAATTCGCTCCCCAGAACTCCATGATATTAAACATTAAAAATTTCACTGCACCTTGAGCTTCATCATGGAGTCTTGGCATAACTTGTCTCCTCGTGCGGCAGAAACCTCATCTATCCCAATCAGTTTTGCTTTGTATCGGACACCGTCACCTTTAAACCTCTTAATTAAAGTGGCTTCGCTGCGATCCTGACCTGAAAAGACATAAGGGAAACAAGGAAATTCACGTGAGTGAAAAGGAAAATAAACACATAAATACTTGCAATTAGGAGGCAAATCAGATCTGACTCTTACCTCAACACCTAAACATGCACACATCTCAATAAAATTACAAGAAACGCGTTAGTTCAATAAAACCTTTTGGCCTTACTACCTCAAATGAATTCACAGTGGAATTGTTGCCATTCAGACAACAATTTGCACACAAATTAGGTTTACAGAAATAAGAGATAAGCCTCAATCAGACTTCATGGATCTGAAAACTTCTGATCTGTACAGGTTGTTTTAATCCCAATACACTTGAGCGTTCTTCATTTTGCAGACAAAACTCTCATAGAAACATGCTACTATTTCCTCATAAACCAACTTATCTAACCGTATCAGCAATATTTACACTATTACCATTTGAATGATGAGAAAACATGTTATTTGCCTGTAAAATACTGCTACTTTAAGACCACCACAAAAAATACTGTCTCCTTGTTCTACTCCTTCTGCTTCAGACAGATTCAGAAAAAACAAAACCAGCAACATTGGCCCTCACAGGCTCACCCTGAGCAGCTTAAAAAAACGGCACAAGATGTTTCTTAATAAAAAGCAATTGGGAATGAGATAGCACAGTACTGATAAGGGCAATGCACATAAATTACAACACTCAGACTAGCCTGAATCACACGATGATGATGCTACATCAATTCGTGAAAGGGATAGTTTTGTCCGGAAGTCTTTTTCACCGCCTATCTGTGGAAGGGTTTATTCTGTGTCTTAGCTGGAAGAAATATGTTAGTTAGGGAATCGGTCTTCCTAAATTGATTAAAGATATATTTTGCAGCTGTCCGTAGAATTTCTTGCTAGGATCTCAAAAAACCAGCAGTGAACTGTAAATAACTGCAATCGAACAAGTAACCAAACAAACAACTTACAGGACACAAAGCAAGTAAAACCATGAGATCCTAAAGAATTCGAAGTTTCTTGAACCCAACAGATTACACCAGAAAAGTTGACTAAACACAGACTGATGTTGCTAAAATTTATGCTATTATCACATAAGAGCTCTAGTCACAGATTTTGCCTTATCTTATTGTAAAAAATGAACAAAGAGATAGACACCTGTATTTGAGAATTTTGGCCCAATTTTTTTCCAAAGACCATTCCTGTTTGAAAAGTCAGATTGAACCACATAAAAAAAAACAACACCCTACTTCTGTGCAGCTAGTTTTTGATAAACAGAAGTACAGAAACCTTTTTGAGGGGAGACGCTATTTTGTTTTGCATTTCTATTAAAAGCAACTTTATCAGCACTCAACACTTGGGTCATCTTTGCTCGTGTTACACACCCATCAAGTGGATTAATAAACTAGGTTCAAAACTATGGAATCAGTATTTTTACAATACCATTATAGGAAAAGCTATAGAGCAAGCATGGCCAACGAAGAGTACTTCCAAATGAAGATGCTCATTTGGTTCTCCTTCCTCGAGAGTACAGCGGAGTCCACACCGTGAACTAATGATGGACTGAATGTATGTTAAGAAACAGAGCTATTTTAAGCATACTGAGATCTTTGAGTGTGTTTGGGCATGCAAATACTATTTTTTTCAAGGAAAAATATCAGCTCAGACCAATGTTTTAATGGCTCATTTACAGTCCCTAAAAAATAAGGCAGGTGATTACGTGTTGCTGTGATAGTTCAGTGGCCACCAAAGTGTTTCCCTTGATTCGTTTTCACTCCTGCTCCCTCAAAAAGAATTCAACAGAAGGATGAAACGTGATGCTCTTACATTGTGTTTAAAAAAAAAAAAAATCCAATGAGACTCAAAGGATAAATCAGAAACTCAAAGTAATGGTAATATCATTCTCCAGGGAAAAGCTAAGGCAGATGTTGGCAGCGTCAGCTAAAACCAATGAAACCCCATTTTCCAGCTCTAGAGTGGTGCAGGAGGGTGAACATCTGGAGAAACAACAAAGTACAACGATAACAGTGGACTTTTCCATATGTCTTTAATACTTGCAAAGATACCCTGTTGATTTGCAGTAAATAAAATCCAATTCCAACAGTTTTCTTGACAACAATTTTCAACCTTATGTCTTTGCTACGGCCGAAGGCAGCTGTTCGGTAATAGCATCAGCATGTCAGTGTTCAAGAGTGTTTCCTGGGTCCAAGTCATGACAGTGGCCTTGTGTTCATCAGTGATTTGAACATTTATACTTACTCCAACCTCTGATCTGTTTTGCTGCATGTAACTAAATCCCTGACATTAATAGCCTGTTCAAACACAACTAAAGGCTGTTTGCTTACGCACAAGTCCCATGTCAATTATGACCCAGATTAAGCATGATAATGTGCTTTTGGGATAAATGACTGGGAAAAATCATCAACCTGAAAATGATGTAGATATTTAAACTGCGGTGGAAACTGCAAATTACTAGAGACTACAAATTCATCCGTAAAACCCTAGAGCATATGTCCCATGAAAAAGCATAGAGAATGCACACAGACACTGCCCTATATTATAAATCAGCCATCTGCAACAGTCACCATTTCTCAGCATACATCCACATCTCCCCCGATCTACGCTTGCACTGTATTTCCAAATTTTAATCTTGTAATCAGCACTGAAAAACTTTCCACCTGCTTGGAAAATCACCGTATGCCAAACACTGTCAGCATGGTCAGCTGACCATGCTTTCTTCATCAGAGGACTAGCACCACTACACCATCCAAAAATGATCCTAAATTAAGTTTTCGTATTAAAACTTTTTAACTTCAAGACCAATGAGTATTTTCTAATGGTTTTGTCTAAAATGCTTTCAAGAATATCTTTTCATAAGCAGAGAAGTATCTCAAGCATTCGTTCACAACTTCACACAAGCACCTCACAATCTAAAATGGAACTAGATTATCAACAAAACTAAAACTGATTGGATACTCATGCCACAGAGAAAAAAGGAAAAAGCTAACAACCTACTAACACTGTCACACCACTTCAATTCAGAAAGTTGATTACTTTTAATTAGAAAATGTGCTTCTGTTGACCCAGGCATAGAAATGTTTTGTTTGCAGCATATAGATTTATAATCCTCAGAGGCCCTTAAAATGTAAATGTAAGACTAATTACTTTATCTACTTCTATAGATGTCTCCATTCACCTTTAAGCCATATGTGTTCCAGCTGGAGCCACTGCTCCTGTGTGAGTAGGAAAACATGACCTTTGCTGCCGAGTTGTGACATTGCACTTGGACTTCCACAGTCTTTTAAGAGAACAATAAATCCCTGGAGCTGGGTGATGCAATGTGCTTCTCAGCTTGCATCTAAAGTAGAGAGAAGCTTATCATCATGATCAGCGTTAAGGTATTTTATCCATCTCACTAAATAGACTGTAAAAGTAATAAACAAGGTTTTAAGAGAGTCAATCATTTTTATTCGAGGCAATATACCTTAATTAAACTCAGATTCTGCAAAGCAAGCTAGACACAGTTTTCTTCCCAGAGAGGGTGGGGAGGCACTGGGACAGGTTGCCCAGAAAAGCTGTGGATGTCCCATCCCTGGGAGTGTCCAAGGCCAGGCTGGATGAGGCTTGGAGCAACCTGGTCTAGTGGAAGGTGTCCCTGCCCATGGCAGGGGGGTTGGAACTGGGTGGGCTTTAAGGTCCCTTCCAACCCAAACCATTCTGTGATTCTATGACAGGCCTGAACCCAAAAGCCCAGGTACTTAACCCAAGTACCTCAACTGCATTCAATCCCATGACATGACTGTTAAGAGTGTCTAGGAGAAGCATAAGTTATTTTGGAAGATCCAGGTCAGAGCAGCCCACGTGTTGCGGAGGCAGGTACTCCCCGGGCCATAGCCACCGGCAATGGTCACTGGAGTCACTTAGGGATGTTACTCCCACAACAGCCCACCAGCTGCCATTCAACCCCGACTGACATCAAGAGGGAGAGCCAGCAGTGTCTGCATTAGGCTATCTGGCTCCACGTAATGCTCTTCACTTTGCAGACTGAAGCTCATGCATTGTTTTCTACCCAGGTACTGTGTATTTTGGTGAGCGTCTCAAGACTTATCCTCGTTCTTGGTACAAGTCACGGATTACACTTCATTTCAGCTCTTAGCCCAACAGAGCACCAAGCTAACACTGTATTAACATGCTGTCATTTAGAGCAATCGCTGTTCATTCTCCCAGGGGATCTGTAAGTAAGCGTATTTCATAAAGAGAAGAAGAAAATAAACCAAAGCACCACCGCAATATGCACACTGTTGCTTTTTCTGGATGCTCTTGTAACACACCACACATTCTTCACAGCACCCGCTAATCTAAACCAATAGCCCTGGAAATGGCTATATCCTTTATTTAAATGTGTGAAGCCCTCAGGGCATAATCTGAATTTCTTGATTTTATGACTGTAAAATATATAATGATATTATCACCAAAGTCAATAACATGCTCCTGGCAATCAATTCACTGAAGAACGACACACCACTGTCTGGTTTTTTTTCTTCTCTTCTAACTAATAAACTGTCAAAGTTGTATCCATCACACATTCAAATTATAAACCTGAAATAACACCTCCTTATATCTCGCAGGGCTGAAAAACAATCACATACGCACTTATAAACAGCCTACAACTTCATGGGGACAATTAGCATTTTTATAGCACCAACGCAGTGGAAAATACAAAACACTGCAGTGCAGAATGACCTCTAAGATGCTGCACACACTGAAGAGTAGTGAATTAATTACAAAGAAAGATATTTCCCGTTAGCTGGGCATATATACACCCCTATGCCGGCATACATATGCATCCATAATTTTATGTATTTACACATATGCATACACACATGGTGCACAGCTTCATTTGGTATCAATTATCTAAAGAAAATTCATGGTAATTTTAATCAACTACAGATTTTCCTAGGGGGGAAAAAGCACATAAGCAGGTGTAAAAGAGAAAATACTCATACACAATTATCTGTACCTTTCAGTACAGCAGCAGTAATTCAGGAAGGAATCATGAAAAGATTAAAAATATTCTCCTGGCATGGCACATTTTTCCCAATGGCTTCACAGGATTGCCAGTCTGATGCAGAGGGTTCAAAGTTATCTGTCACACACAAAGGGTTGGCTCTCGATACCAAGTCCACAGCAGCTCAGGAACACAGTTCTTTCTTCATAGGCATAAAAAAGTTCAGCGTGTAATGCTTATTTGGGCTTTTAAAACTAAATAACCCAAAAATTCCCAGATCCTCCTGCTATCTGTTTACGTAATCTTTGAACTTTTCTGCTAGAGGTAGAAAACTTCAAGTTGCCAGGTCGTGTATCTGTCACTGTCTTTGCCAGCACAACCACCCAAACCCACGGTGCTCACCTAGAGACCTGACACAGAAAAACAAAATAGTCTTCCTTTTTGAACACAACGTTCTAGAAAAGGAAATGTCACATTGAGCAGTGTATTTGCACACAATTTAACTTCTGATATTATCACTAGCATTCCCTTCCTCTAGCAGTTCTTGCAATTAGCCAGTTTAAACTTTTTTTAACAAGAGAGTTACTTAATGGTTTAATTTCAAGATCTCTAATTCATCTCAGGTGACCAGAGTACATCTGCAGCAAGATCTGCTCACAACATCAATCACTGCAATCTTTAAAATGAAGATGTACTTGGAATTTCACACTTTAATTCATCAGTGAAGACTAGTTCCCAGCAAAAAACCTACTGATGTAGCCAAATGCAAGATATTTTTGTGGGTTGGATTGCAACCTCAAAAAGCATAGGAAGATTTTAAAGGTAGTAAGTACCTCTTTTCTATACAGGACACTATACAAAACCCTTGGCTACAGTATATCAGTGCAACTTGAATACTTCTCCTTTCAACAACTGATAGGGAAACTCCTAAAATGTCTGCAAGATGCGTTTTGGAGTGCTTTTATCTTAGGCTGCTAGAGACAGCTTGCTGTAAGGTTAACAAGTGAACCCTGTTGGGGTCTGTTGTATTAACCAAGTGATATTGTCAAGGTACGAGTACATAAAACCAAACAAACTAGCTTTTAAACCTCCTCCTGCCAAAACCCTACGTCTTGCTTTGAGCTGCCCTTGCCCAAGCGTGCCATCAGGAAGCACATGAGCCTCCCAGCTCACGGGACGGGAGGGAGAACCCTATCCCGTTGGTGCTTTGGTCCTCTTGGTGCTTCTGCACAGGAAAAGGTAAAATGCCCCATTTTGACAGGAACACAAGAATTTGTCATGAATATTTCTACAGAATGTGATGAACCGTTTGAAGAGGGGAAACAGAAACCACTCTGAAGGCTCAATGAACTTCTATTACGGTTAAATATAAAAACATTACCTACAATTTTAAACGCAGATAAGGGCTCTCCAGGAAAACTCAATCATCGTTCAGACTATCATCTCAGCAGTACTTCCCGATTGTTCAGCACTGCTATTCACAGTAACCTCCAACTGAGAGATTTTATGGCTTCTGGCATTATTAGCCTGTGAATTACTGTACTCGAAGACACCTATACATCCCCACTCTTAGAATCAAGTTTCCGTTGTAAGTAAATAAGATGTTCCCATATTATTTGCCATCTTAGATCAGAGGTTTATGAGCAGAGATGTCATTCACAAGGTGACAGCAATTGCACTTGCCAAGTTTTTATCTTAACACTTTGTACTCTACATGAGATAATAGAAAACAAGATGTACATTTTACTGTCTCCACAACAGTTGCACAGACTAGATTAAATTACTTCTTTATAATACAAAGAAGTATACGTGAGTATGTCAAGAGAAGAATTCAATTATTTACAGAGAAGGCCTCAGTATAAAATAATGTTCGATTAAAATTTTGGACAAATCTCAGTGATGGAGAGACGAGGGCGAGCACACGGGAGATGGCAGTGATTGAGCACGCACGCTACACGAGCAGATGACAAAGCACTCAGTTTGGTTTTAGCCACAAGGCTCACTGATCAATTTTATTTTCTTAGATGGTCTTTGAGATGACAGTATATGGGCACATACTCTGACACAGAAATCACCAAAAGCTGAATGTAATTAAACTTCCTTTCAGCCTCTGTACCATACAAGTCTTCATAAATCTCTGAAAGCCATTTTGTAAGGTGCCTTTTACAGGCTGGGTGCAGAAGCAGCTAAAATCCCAAATCCTACACTGGTTTAAATTGAAATAAAACACTGCAGTAAAACTTTGGGGTACTAGCCTTGTTCAGCAAGTGCTAGGGAGCGACCAAAGGTGGAAACAAGGAAAACTTGGGGGTCCATTTACTGCTCTTAGAGATTAAGAATAAAAATGATGTTATCTGTACAACCAGAGAGGAAGGGAGAGGACAGGTATCAGTGGATTCTTCTCTTTAAAAGACAGATGATAGTTCAGCAAATTTTGTTCATCTCATGTTTCAAAACTGGGGTAAATGTTTAAATCAAGCAGATATCATAATGTCAAGTAAATAAAGCCCTTGGAAAACAAGTCATCAACCAGTTCATTCCTTACTCACCTGTCTGGATGTCAGTATGAAATTGGTTGTTTCTGAGACAAAATCACTACAAAAAGGTAATTGATTTGATAGTGATCCTTAATTGGCATTAATAGGTACACTGCATTTGGACTGGGCATGGTAAAAGACCAAACCCTCTGAAAACCAAGGGACCCATTACAGCTACACTAATTTGCCCAAGCAAAACAGCCCTAAGGGGGCAGCCACTATTACTGCCAAAAAATCTCCATAAAGGACTTAGAAAGCAGCAAGGAGAGGCCAGTCCAAATGGTGCTGCTAAATTACCCCAGACTGTCATTTCCCAACCAAAACTGAACTTGATGGGGAAGAGGAAAGTAAATTAGAATTGTCTTTCTGTCCAAGATCCACCAGAGCACTGAAAAGCAGCTTGAAGCAGCTGAAAAACCAGACAACACTAGGAAAACCGATCATTTAAAGATGAGCACCTAAATAATTATTTCGGTATGCGAACATGCAGCAAGATTTCAGAGTTGCTGAATTCCCCTGACTCTCTTTAATCCTACAAGAATTAAAAGTGCTCAGAATTTACAAAAATCAAGCTGCTTTTATGTGTCTACCTACATCTGGCTTTAAGTATGTAGTTTTCAGGAACAATTTTAATTAGACTTTAACTAATCCAGGACACAGACATACACGCGGCGCCCCAAAGTCATGTTGAGACACACAAATTCACAATTTACACTTCAAAGCCTATAAATATTTTCTGTTGATGGGTCTATCAAAGAGTTTAGTTTTTGTTCTGTGTAAAGAAAGAGTGGAGAATCAGTTCACTTCATACAAATGCCAAACTCTTGTGCTGCCCTAAGATAAATGTTAATTCTCTGGGACTATAAAAAGAGCAAGTTAAGAAAAGGTTATGCTTTGCTGATTAACATTCCCAAATTTCTCACATCTTCAATAAGAGAAAAATCTTTCCATTCAAGATATCTAATTACAGACACTAAAGTCTCCAAAGAAAAGAGCAATAGCCCATAACAGCTAAAGCAGGAGGACAAAGCCATTCATTGATTTACACTTCACCCTCTCACGTCAACACTCCCGTCTCCTACTGCATCAGTGCTGCAACACTTCCCTTTGAGCCATCCTCTTTCTCAAGGCAGAACTTTTATTTTGTTGAAGACTCATGCCACTACAAGTTAGAACAGCTACAAAATTCATGCAGCAGATCACAACAGGCTACATCAGTATAAAATGCAAATCTGGAACGTGCAGACCCGTATGTTTCTGGCTTAAAAATCTGGCTCCAAGGCCGTGGCACCAGAGGCAGCACGTGGCCTCAGATCGGAATTAAGTACTCACCTTACAAAGCCTATTCTCACGCAGAAAAAGGAAAAGAATTAAAATGGCATGTTAAAAACGCACAGTAAATAGATTTGTACAAATTATCCTATGATCACGTTAATTCAATAAGAAAAGCAGCTGCTATTTATTTTCCATGGGCAAATGGAAATACCAGTATTCAATACATGGCAGTCAAGAAAAAAACAAACTGCTATTTCCCTGCTGAAATTGTTCACATTTTGCTATCCAATATTTCAAGAAGAAAATTATTTTCATTTTGGCCTCCCACTGCCTCTGCAACATCAGAGAATGTCTCTCCCTGTTGGAAAAACAATGGGAGGCAAAGAGGAAAGCAGCTTTTTTCCTGAGACTTTGGGCTAAAAAACGCCATCAATTTCAAAATTACAACAGTGGCAAAGTGCTTCTTTCAATCTGGTCCTTTCATTTTTGCCTCCTGCTGCCGTTCCTATTGTCAAAGTGGCAGCAGGAGGCAGAAATGAAAAGACTACTGCCGGCAATCACCCTTGGGCAAAGCGTTAATAAGAAGTGAAACACCCCTGTGCCATAACGAATTCCAGAGGTAAAAAACAGGAGTTTGCGCATCTCTCGTGTGTGTAGTGCCACGGAGGATCGCTCTTCAGGATAGCTCTTGTGTGTCTGTGACTACACTGACCTGGCATCAAGGAGCCAGAGTGTTTGGGATGATACTCGGGAAACTAAGAATGAAAGAGGATATTGTTAGAAAAATAATAAAATACAACAAAACCCATCAAAACCCATCTGATAAATCTACTGCAAGTCAGAGGAAAGGAAATAAAAGTTGGGGCAATTTTTCCAGACACTGAGTGAATGGGTCGAGTTGGAAGGGCACGAGAACCCGACTACATGCCAACTTAACCTACAATGTTTGAATCTGAAGACCCTGTTGACATGTGGGGGGGAAACAGGAGAAATGAGTGCTTAGTGCTACCAAAACTTCTACATCTTCTAACAGATTTGCTGAGTCACCTGATGACCAGTCCAGTATTGTAGAGGTATTCACCCAAAGAACATCAGGAAAGTATAGTGCAGCCAGAAAGAAATCGCCAACAACCCTCCTTCCAAACACTCTGCAAGCCAGAGAGAAGCTTAATAAACTTAAAAGGAGGAGAAAACTTTTATCCTAAGGTCAAGGTTCTCTAGTAACTTAATCATTATCCTTGTCATGTGAACTTTAAGGACATGCAGATAAAATCAGCCTACTGGAATTAACACTGGCAAAAAGAACAGCCTCAGGGGAAAAGAAAAAACCCACCAGATTCTATTTATATAATTTAACTATTACCAGGCTTTTAAAACATTTTTATACCTCTTGCAGTTGGGCTTATCTTCTGCAGTGCTCTAAGACCTGTCTACTTGGGGTAATACTCGAGTTATTTGGGTGCTGGTACCATCAAGCTTTGCTGGCTATTTCTACCTCTAACAGTATTTTGCGAGACCATGCTGAAAACGTTGATCAAACGGTGCAGGAGTCCACCTTGAGACTGCACCCCAATGCCATCTCAATAGCTTGCCTATAATTTATTCATTTACAAACAAAATTGACTGTGTCTAACCTCCATGAACAAAACACAACCACCTAATAATTTAATGTCTGTATGCGGCTTAGTGTATCATAAGACAGGGCATTGCTACGCCAGGTTAGTTTGCTATTAGCTGGGGGATTCTCAAGCATCTGTCATGCAAAGTAGGTCAATTTCTAGCCATATAATTCTGATTATGTCAAAATATTTATTCATGAGTTTCCTAATTCAACATACTTCAAATAAGTCATATTTATGTAAAAAAAACCAAAAAACCCCAACCAAACAAACAAAAAATCTAAATTATGATTGCTACCAACTGCGTTATCGCAGTTTCAAGCACTCTAGTAATCCAGAGATGTGGATAATGTTTTTCCCTTACAATGTACTACATAGTAACAGAATTGGTTTTATTTCTTTTTTTGCCATTACTTTCAGTCTGTTTTCCAAAGGAAACGAGTAACACAGCCACACACTCTATGGTTATATGTAGAAAATGTGTAAAGCAACAGAAACCTCCATCCTTCCTTCTCATGCCCATTCTTCCATGCATCAACACTTCATCCTTTGGGCCAATTGCAGTCAAGTCTCATCTCTATTACAAATTTTTCACTTTACCAGTCAGGGGAAAATAGGTGGCTGAATAGAGGAGAGAGACACTATGAATGGATTTCTTGAGGAAAGGCACGTGGTGAGCGTGTCTTTCCTTCGCCCTTAGATCAAGTTCAAGACCCAGGAAACCAGGCTTGCCCAGTTCCTCAACTCACAGAAGACTTTCCATCAAAATTAAAGAATTACCAGGAGGAAAGGGGGGGTAGTACAATATCTGACATCATCCATATGTTCAACAAGATCTAACCCCTTCCTGAGAGAGATGAGGAATGACTCTGAGCTGCAGGTAACACGCACAATAACAGAGAGATGGAAAAGTTCGTTATGCAAATGGGGACATGTGTGACTGGTTGATCATATAAAGACAGAACAAATAGTGACTCTGAGGTTCTCAGTGCTATCGCAGACAAAGAAAAGGTCTTCAAGATCACCATTTTTTTCATTCCACTGTACCCTGCTGCAGCATGCAGATTACCTGTAGACTTCCCCTTACTTTTACCAGTACTTGTTTTATCAGCACCCACACAACGGATTGCACTTTTTACCAACTGTGTCCCTATTAAATATTCTAAAAACTTTAGGCTTGGCAGAAGTAAAATCTTTTCACTTTCCTCCCCTAGTAAGTGCTGCCTAAGCCTATATTTCATCTTCCAATATACTGCCAGGAGGTGCAACTGAAAAATGCAGAGTACTATCATTCCTAAGGCAAAAAATGATGAGCCTAATTCTTGGCTTTAATGTGTTTTCTTTTATGCTATTCTAGCACTGTACTGGTAAGTCAAAATGAAGAGACATTCCTCAGAGCAATGCCCACAGTAATCATAGAATGGTTTGGGTTGGGAGGTACCTTAAAGATCATCCAGTTCCAACCCCCCTGCCATGGGCAGGGACACCTTCCACTAGACCAGGTTGCTCCAAGCCTCATCCAGCCTGGCCTTGGACACTTCCAGGGATGGGCCATCCACAGCTTCTCTGGGCAACCTGTCCCAGTGCCTCCCCACCCTCTCCGGGAAGAATTTTTTCCTGATATCTAATCTAAACCTCCCCACTTTCAATTTAAACCCGTTACCCCTTGTCCTGTCACTACAGGCCCTTGTAAAAAGTCCCCCCCAGCTTCCTTGTAGCCCCCTTCTGTTACTGGGAGGCTGCAATGAGGTCTCCCCGGAGCCTTCTCTTCTCCAGGCTGAACAAGCCCAATTCTCTCAGCCTGTCCCCATAGCAGAGGGGCTCCAGCCCTCGGAGCATCTCCGTAGCCTCCTCTGGACTCGCTCCAACCGGTCTATATACTTGTGATGTTGTGGGTCATCAATCATGCAGCTATTTTTCTAAGGTTTTTAATCCAAATGCATGTTTCTGGCCACCATTTTAAGCATCTGTGTACCACCCTTGAGAGGTCAGTCCTTTGACCCGCCGGAGCTGTACAAAGACCTGAGCACATTGCAGCCATTACTCCTGCATGTGCTCGAGGTACCACATAAGCAAACAGCTACGTTCTGTCAATGATCTTTTAATTCAAAGAAAAGGAGGTCATTAACACTTTCAAATGCTTTCAATTACCAAGGTCCTAATATTAATTTTCTATATGTTCTTCTACAGGGGTAATCAAACCACGATCTGTGTTCCTTTTGTCTGGCTGTTTCTCATGCTAGGATTTAAACGCTACGTTTTGTTTCATCTGTAATACTTTTCCCTTAGACCTTTCTGGTGGAGTCTGCAGGCATTCAATATAATCTGATTGTTGATTATGTCCGTAGCGGTTATTTAACTGCCTATTGGGCTGGTTTGAAAGAATCACAAAAGTGGCTAACAAGGCGAATCTCAGAACTACCATTTAAGAATTCTTTTAAGATTTAAATGTCAATTCTTTCTTCAGTCACCCTCCTACGTGATACCCCCAAAATAAAATCTATTCACTATTAAAAATATCAACAATGAGCCTGAAGCAGCAGATCAAAATACGAATTTAGATGTCAAAAAAAAAGAAACTTTTACTGTATAGATTTTATAGCTAAAAGGCTACTGTTATATAAAGCCCCCTTCATAGTTTAGAAAACCTAAGAGTATAAGATGAGGCAAGTTATAACAGATGTTGTGAGACGAGGCATATGACCTCCTTGGGATCATATTTTGGCAAGTAGCAATTTAAAAACTACGCAGAACTCGTAACGCAAACGCTGACGCTGCCTTTTGGCTGGTCTGCACTGCCTCTTCAACCCATGCCTCGCTTACACAGATTTCAAATTCTTTACCTAAAACTTCAATATTTTCATTAGGAAAACGCATGCATTTGTTTCAGATTACCGATTTCACCATCTCCAGTCTTAGCCATCTGCAAGCAGAGAGCACAGACACACGTGTGCGTGTTCGGAAGGGAGACGTTCCCATTTGACTTTGACTAACGCCACCTTGTATAGCAACGCTTGCAGGACGGAGCTGAGTAAACATCCATCTGAATAATGCCACTGGAAAGCTCAGCAAAGGAGTTAATAATAGTAGACAAAACAAGATTCATTTAATCAGCTATGTATTTCTCTGATTATAACAAACAAAGAAACAGGATTGTATGACAATTTTGAGAGCTTGGTAAACTTCAGCAGTGCCTTCTAATGAAGTCTTGGCAAGAAATAAGTGAAATACAAAGATTTTTCATATTGAGACTGTGTAAACAGTTTCCACTTTTAGAAATGTATCCTAGCAACTCGCAGAAATGGGTTTAAAAGACAGCTGGACAAAAACATAATTTGGAATAAAACCAGATGTAATTGCTAAACCAGCAAGCCTGGTCGCCCTGAACTGGTCTTGCAGTCACATCTCATCTACGATTCAAGATGTTGAGAAAAGAACCACCGGGACAAACAGATGTTTTAAACCTAACATCTGCAGGAACAACTAGAAAAAAGTGCAGCAGAGCTGGTGGGAATGATTCTGAATTTTGTATTCCCTCCTTACTGAAGCAGCAAACCTCTCTGGTGTTCGGTAGAAAGGCCTGCTGGACACGTACCTCACGTTTTATATTTACATGTTGTTAGACAGAGTTACAAGATGCACAACTGAATTTTATTTATCAGGTGTTAACTCTATTGCAAATCAATTTTTTTGTTATTTCAGTTTTCAGGAGAAAACGGAAAGAAGTGACTTGTATATTAATGCACAGACCTTGATTAAATATCTAATCCATAATTCAACAGAGAGATTCTGCTGACATCACCAGCAACAGAAAACGTTCATACAATCTATCATGAATACAAAAGGAGCCTAAACTATATTTCAAGATTAGTATTCAGACTACAGTTGCATAAGCGCTATTGGCAACGGGGATAAATGGTGTTTACACATAACAGGTCACCTTATAAAAACCCCCAAGAAGCTGAAACAAGAGAGAAGAGCATCCTGTTCCTGAGATGCAACCAGAGAATACCCCTTAGAACACCGCAATTCTACTGTGGAAGATCACTTTGCTTTCCAACAACTGTTTACATGTAGCTGCAGCACATGGCATATACAGAATAATTAACTATCAGGCTGTAAATCCAGATACTGTTGGGTAATTAGCTCAGTCACAAATCTTCACAACCGCACACAGAAGTGGTTGTAAATGGCAGCGGATACAAGAAAGTGGGTCACAGATTGGGTCGCAGTTTGGTGTTCAAGGATTGAGCAAGGGATTCAAGGGGAGGAGGAAGATTTGGGGCTTTATTACGGTGAAGGGTTGTTTTTTAAGCCAATACCCCTGGATAGTTTAGCTATTAAGAAGTAAGTTTATTATAGTGAACATCTAACATATAAGAAGACTTTTTTTAACTAGTATAGATACACATAAGTTCATCAAAATTTACATTTAACAGTTTGCCGGAGGATATTCTTCCACAGAAACACTGGTTAATTTTCAGTCTCACATGGCATCCTGAATATTCAGAGAGGCTCAACTAATTCTCTGATTTTTCATTTCTCTGACAGAGGAGTTTTTATGTCATCACGAAGTTTGCCAGCAGATACGTTACCAAGCCAGCCGTGCACACCGTGACATATTGCACGTTTAATTTTGTTTCAGTTGATAAAATTCCCACCTTTTATGATATATTCTCTAGGTTGCGCACAAGAGGTCCTATCCAGAAGTCTGGACTTGACTGACAGACAGGGAGTCATGATCTGACAGACAGCGAGCTCTAGCTTCATCAAATCCACCTTTCTAGTGATATAAAGCAAACCATTTTGCTGAGAACACATTTCGTAGCTCCCTATCAATAATCACAGTTCACTGAAGGACCACGGATCCTGGCCATGGCATTACCTCAAGCAGAACCTTCACACCACAGCACCCACAACTAAGTACCGATCAAAATATAACTTACCCTCTGGAGATGGATGCTAAGGCAATCAGCATTCTGTGCTGAACATGACAATAAAGTTCCTTAAGTTTGTTGGGACGGAGAATCAGACAGTGATACCACCCTGAAAGACCCTCCCAGGGTCTGCAAATCACAAGTCTGATGTGGTTTTTTACTGTTTCTCCTTTACGTGCATTGTTTTACAGTATCAGCACTGAATTGTATGTGCTGTTTCATTGCCCAGTTACTCAATATCATCACACCTTTCAATGCTTCAGTTAACTTTAATTTCTACTGCTTTGTGTAGTATTTTACTGCTAGCAAATGGCCCTGCCTCTCCATCTGCCCCCCTCCTGGCTCACCTTGCTGTTTCAGGGTGATTGACATCACTCTTCTGGCAATGCAAATGAAGATCACTGTTTTATTACCACATCCCCCCTTTCCCAATTAATTTATTACCTCTGAACTTTTAATGCTTTTGGACTCATGTCACTTCTCAAGAAAAGGAAAGAAAAAAAAAAAAACCCCAAATCCGAGGAAAACTAAACTAAAATTCAAATGAAAAGCACACCTACCACTATATTTGGATTTATTTTAGAAAACCTTAACATCTTTAGTTCTAAATAGAGTTACTGACCTAGAAACATACACTCATCTGGAAATAAATCAAAATTCCTCCTACATTAATCTAATTGCACCAGTGGAAGCTAAGTAGTCCCTTAAGTAATTTAAGTTTCCTTATTTGAGGGTAAAAAAAGAAAAAAAAAAAAAATCATCAGTCTTTCCCCATCCCTGAGAGTGTGTTCTGTAGAACAAGCCAGTTATGATTAATTTCTCTGTTTGCAGTAGTAAAGATATTTTCCCTTAAAACAGGAATAGGTGTGAGCAGATATTCTGGGTTTTAGCAAGCATTGTATTAACAAGTAAATAAATGACTTCACAGTACATAAAATAGTCTAAGTTTGTTTGTTTGTTTTAACTGCTACTCCCCTAAAACCCCCCACAAAAATTCCTGATTTCTAAAATATAGTAAGCCCAGAAACTAGGAGCCTTGTTTAGAGGTAGCTGTAATGGAAAAAAAAGAAGATACTTTAAAGAATTAATGATCCTTCTGGGTTTCTTACCTCCTACTCCTGTAATCATAAAGCTATTTTATAAAAGAGCAGCAGCACCAATCATCAAAACCATCTCCCTTTTCCTGCAGGGGCAGTATTTAAAAGAAAGGAGGAACCCTGGCGCAAAGAAAGGGCACAAACTCCAGGAGGGTTGAGGTCTCTTGCCTTAATTAGAAGCAAACGTAGCTGCGCAGCATGGCCCCAGGTACCCGAGATGTGGAACGGGGCAGGATGTCAGACTCCTGGCTTGGACTATCTACAGGCTCTTCTGAACCTCTGCCTCGGAGATTCCATTCCGCTCCCCCCACGTGATATAGAGGGGATGTGGAAGCTGGGGTGGTCTGGACTCCATCAACAGAGTGAGAAGACAAAGGACTATGCACCCTACGTTTGCACTGCTGTGATGAAAGGCTGAGAGAGTTGGGCTTGTTCAGCCTGGAGAAGAGAAGGCTCCGGGGAGACCTTATTGCAGCCTTCCAGTGCCTGAAGGGGCTACAAGGAAGCTGGGGGGTACTTTTTACAAGGGCCTGTAGTGACAGGACAAGGGGGAATGGGTATAAATTGGAAGTGGGGAGGGTTCAGGAAGATATCAGGAAGAAATTCTTCCCGGAGAGGGTGGGGAGGCCCTGGGACAGGTTGCCCAGAGAAGCTGTAGATGCCCCATCCCTGGGAGTGTCCAAGGCCAGGCTGGATGAGGCTTGGAGCAACCTGGTCTAGTGGAAGGTGTCCCTGCCCATGGCAGGGGGGTTGGAACTGGATGGTCTTTAAGGGCCCTTCCAGCCTAAACCATTCTGTGATTCTATAATTCTATGCAACATTCTGTCCCTACGTACAGAACATGAACATTTATACGTCTTGTTATATGCAGGTTCCAAAATTACTTCTGGAGGCTGTGCAACTATGTTTTGCTGTTTACTCCGGGATAAATATAAACTCTTACAAGAAGTTTCCTCTCCCTTTTGCTAGTCCATTCAAAAAGTTCTTGTTCTGTTTCAAACACCATGTTTAAGAAGTGAGAATAAAATTTCAGTCCCATGACCCCAAGAAGAAGGTGTCTCTGGTGACAGAGATAACCATTCCCTTAGCAGCTGGTTAGCAGCATGACCCAGTTGTGATTTAAGATCAAGGTCAACCAGGGAAACTCATGTCACAGAGCACCAGAAAACTTATTAGGGCCTGTGATTTCTTGTGAATCTCTTTTCCTTAGACAAGATGTTCTCTACAAATAGCTCTTTGTCTAGGGTAATTATTTGGGGATTAAGAAGAGCTAATAAAACCCTCTCTTGAAAGGCTCGATGAATTTGAGATGATAACAAGGTTGTGATGTGCCTAAGGGAGCAGGGGCATCTTTCTGATTGCAATTTAATCAACCTTGATTAAAAGAAAGAAACATTTACCTGTACCCTGTTCAATAAATTTTGTTAAAAGTCTGTATTCCAGCAGGTGGCCAATCTATTCTACCTCACGCGCTTAGTGTAAACAGGCTAAACTGAGATTTCCTCTACTTCATCTCTACGCCAAGAAAACCAAAGGAAGACACGATGGTACAGCCTATATGCAGTATATATGCTGAAACCCCTGAAAAATGCTCCTAAAAACCAAAACAGACACGAGCAGTGT
Organism: Eurypyga helias; assembly: GCF_000690775.1. Taxonomy (NCBI): domain Eukaryota; kingdom Metazoa; phylum Chordata; class Aves; order Eurypygiformes; family Eurypygidae; genus Eurypyga; species Eurypyga helias. The sequence goes on along the minus strand of NW_010243355.1, from coordinate 52,237 downwards.
TCTTGAGAAACATGGTCCTGGTTCTCACTTTTCATATATTCCAAATCCATATATTGGTACTGGGAATAACTGCTTACTTAGATTAGGGATACATAGCTAGCAGAGCAGGGCTGATGCATTTCCACCGCATTCAGTCCCAAGCATCACTGCAGTGGTGTAAAATGAGACTTGCAACTCAAAGGACTTTCCTCCCTCCAATCTGCAGAGGAAGGACCACTGCAGAGCTTCTGGCTTCCCGCTCAGCGACAGCGTTTGGACAGAGTCTTCCGCAGCAGTGCAGACTACTCCTGATGAAGTGTTCCCACAGCAATCATCTCTAAAGGAAGAGTAATTTATATTAGCTACTTCTGCTTGATATGCTGCAGCTGAGGGGACAACAATAAATAGTAATTATCTGTACTCTTCCCAAAATATCGAGTCTCTGAAATTCCAATTATTTGTTCTCATATGCACCAGAGCTCACCATCAGAGTAAATATTTCTTTCCACCATTTCTTTCAGCCTTTGAAAGAAAAGCCTATGTAGCGAAAAATCTACGGATGCAATGGATGGGATATGAATAGCTTATTACTTCTGCAAAGTATCTTAATTACTGTAGGTCTTACTAATCCAGACAATTAAGGCCTGATTAGGCTAAAGCTGTTTTTCCTACTTTAGACATATAGTTACTTTTATTTACACCAAAAGGCCTAAGCTGCATATACTTAAACCAAAATAGTCAGAAACACCTACCTTCCAAGTGAACGAGTACAGCAGTGTGTTCGTCGGTGTTGCTTAATCAGAACAAATCCTAGCAATTGACTCAATTTTCTGTATTTTTATGCAAGCTGAAACAAGCCAATTCCTGTATGATTTTAGACCCTGAGTTTAAATAAGTCAAAAAATAAGAGTACTGAAAATTAAATACACTCCGCACACAATACAAATTAACATATTGCAAAATCACCTTCACTCTATGCAAATGTTAGATGAGATTCTGATACGCTTATAGGGTATTAATTTGAGTGTGACTGCTGATGAACTGAGGTGCTAATTAACTTGTAGAGCTATCAATATTTGGCTTCAACTGATTGGCTGTATTGCAGAAATCATAAGTTGTTCAGAACATGTCAAAAAAAAGAAAAAAAGGGTAGAAATACGTAGGTTCTCACTGTTTTGAGACACTGGTGGTTTTAAAAGCAACAGAAAGGAAATCCAACAGATATGAACTGCTTTGCAAAATAACAAATTAAATTAAACCACAGCTTGATGAAAATCAGTTAGGAAAACAGCACTAATGATGCTAAGGATGGAAGGCAACATCTCTCCGACTATGGCACACATTCACTAAGCACACTGTGCACATAAAACAATGGAGTGAGTGCAATAAACATAAACCACAGTAAAAAGGAGAAAGTGCACTTTATATTAGGCAGTATACAGAAACCCAGACCAATTACGTACATAAAATATTGCTATATGCTTCGCACATACACAAGTAAAAAAAACAAACGAGGAAAAAGCAGGGCAGCAGACGACATTTTCAAGATGAAAAAAGTCCAAACCAGAACAACAGGAGCTAATTAAACAGCACAGGACAGAGCAGGCTCTTCCCTCTCCCCTATCCTGTTTCAATACCGCTTCAAAACACACTAATCAACATCAAATGAAGGAGGAGATCATATGGTTGCTACTTTCTTCCATGCTTAGGAATACCAGCCTAAACTGACTGCCTACAAGCTTTTTGTTTTAACTCTTTTCCCCTTCCTACATTTGACACGGCAGTGCCAGTTGGATACAGAAGACTCCCAGAGAGGCACTTCCATATCTGGCAGAGAGAAAAGTTTAACATTGGAAAGGCAGAGGGGCATATTGTCCCCACTGAAAACTGCCGGGTGACAAATCCAGGCAGGATTGGTGACCCCACAAGCTTGGATCAGCATTACGGCTTGATGACTTCACTGAATAAACAGCAATTGGCAATTACAGCACAGCTAAAGGAAGCAACCCACCTATTACTAGATCAGTTCTACACCATTTTGTGTTAATTAAAGACTCTCCATACCAAATTTTAAGCCTGGATATCACACAGTTAATAGCAAACAGAAGACAGTCACTAGCACAGGAAGAAATATAGGGAAACCAATTAGCAGGGGAAAAAAAGCCTGTCAAAATTGTTAAATACAGATCCTTAAGTGGCTTATTACATAAATAGTTAATTAAGAACAATTTACAGAAACAATTATCATTACCATACTAGCACTAATTGTTCTACCCACGAAGACAGCACTGTATAAAGCAAGATTGCCCGCCCGTTACTTCAGTACAAAAAATGTCAAGGGACTTTCTTTGGTCTCCTTAATTCCCTTCCAGTCTACTACCATCTCAGAACAGAAAGACTCTAAGAAAAAAAAAAAAAATCATAGAACCAGAGTTAACATATTAAATACAGCACCTACCTACTTTTATTGAAATAAGTTATTCTATTCAAAATATTCATCCTTTTTCCCCTCATTTCATGGAAGTACATCACTTACAACCCTGCCCAGGATAATGCGTCATGGCCAACAGTGTGTGGATAACAAGTAGTGAGATAAAGTAAATATGAAGAGACATAATTATGTCTACACATGGTTCAAGTCTTAAGATTTTATATTCAGTGAAAAAGTCTCCAAAGAGAAAAAAAATCAGTGGATATAAAAGCGAGGGGAAAGTGGACTGTCAAAAATTAAATGCAGGAGGGATGAAAGAAGGGTTTCTGCTCACAGTTTTGATGCCAGCATTGCTGTCTCAAACCCTACGGACAGCAACAGGAGTTAAGCGCACGTGTCGGAGCGCAGGATCTGGCCCTTCGGCTCAGGGCTGCCGTGCCTGATTGAGTTTAATTTAAGCCTCTTTCAAACTGCCTCCCCTGTTGCCCACCTGCCAGCAGCTTTCTCGGCACAGCACGTCCTGCCTTCAGGGCAGGGAAGGAGGAGACACCCGCTGCAGCTCACAGTCGTGGAGGATTCCCAGTTCCCCAGGTTCCCAGTCCTAAGGACCTGGTCACCTCCCCACTCACGAGTACCCCACAGTTACCTGCTCTCTGCTCCAGTAAAACCACAAGTCTGCTCCAGTAAAACAACCGTAGACTGGATGTCTTCCCCTGAACCTCAGATACGAGTATTTCCCATCAGCCTTCCAAATTTAATTTCCCAGGAAAAAAAAGGGACTTTGTGATGCGAAGCTTTAAAGACATGTGCCCTATAAAACCAATCCAATCCCTCTCCCCTCCCTGACCCTCAATTTTATTATCTAATTAAATACCCAATATTAATACAATAATCCCCTAAATATGGCCATCTACTATCTTCTCATTTAAAAGACAACCAGATCAGGGCCCTTGGAACTTTCAAGTAACAGGCTACAAAACCAGTTGCTTTTTCACCCGTCTGTATGGCAAAGATGTCTGCCACCTCCCGTCTGCCTGCCGCAGGAAGAAACAAAAATTAGAAACAGAGTATTTTTGTATATATATAGATGTCTTTTTCCTCAGCTGGCACTTAAATTAGAGGGAGGTGTGGAAGGAAAAGAGAGACCTTTTCAGTTGTTAACCTCTCATGGACTAATTCCCTCCCCTTCCACTGGAGGTGGACACATGCAGCACTCAGAGCTCTGTGTAACCTGGGCAGGTCAGCTCTCATTTTTTCTGGAGAAAAAAAGTAAACATTTGCAGAAAAATGTACCCAATACTTAAAAAAAAAAAAAAGAAAAGGAAATTTATTTGCATCATGATAGCCAAATATTGACTATGGACCCCAGAGCCTAACACAGGAGACTTAGAGATCTCTTTTTTTCCCCTATATTTCATCAACACCAAGGTAGAAGAAAATAAAGCTGGTGTTTAAGTATACACCTGAAGGAAACAAACACCAGGAAAGGCCTTACCTACACACTATGTTCATGTACTCCGGATATTTCACATGTATGGTAGCAATTACAAGGGTGGTGGCAATGGAGCAAGGAGTTTCTAGAGCCATCCTTCCCAGGGGTAGTGGGCACGTAGAAACAAGGCCATACAAAGTACCTTCCAACGAGAAACATCTTCCGCTGAGACTTACTAGATTATTAGGGGAAATAAGGGAAGAGATCTCTGGAAGATGAGACGGCGATACAAATTTTAGAAACTGGCCACAGCCTTGAGTAGAAGAACATGCACTGTAGTGACCTACAGCAATGACACAGACAGACAGGAGCAGCCTCACGGTCACAAAGCCTGGTCCTCACCGGGGGGACTTCAACCTACCCGATATCTGTTGGAGGGACAACACGGTAGGGAATAAGCAATCCTGGAGGTTTCTGGAATGCATCGATGATAACTTCCTCCTCCAAGTGACAGAGAAGCCAACAAGGAGAGGTGCTATGTCAGACTTTGCTCTCGCCAACAAGGGGGGGCTGGTGGGGAATGCGGTGCTCAAGGACAGCCTTGGCTGCAGCGACCTTGCAATGGTGGAGTTCAAGACCCTTGGAGCAGCGAGGAGGGCGCACAGCAAGCTCGCTACCCTGGATTTCATGAGAGCAGACTGGGACCTCTTCAGGGATCTGCTAGGTAGAGTACCGTGGGATATAGGCCTGGAGGGCAGAGGGGCCCAAGAAAGCGGGTTAATATTCAAAGGATCACCTTCTCACCTTTAGAATAATACAGCAAAACCAGAGAAATAAATGAGACGAGAAATAGCAAAATTCAGTTGCCCAAGTTCAAATGCTTTCCTGCGCACACGTGCACAGGGAAACCCTGCGCACAAGAGCAGGCACTTGAAGTACTGATCTACCTGTTGGACACATCTTTGCTGACAAATAGGATTTTCAGGCCAGCTTATTAATAATGATCCTGTGTGGAGCTACTGAATCCAGGCTGCTTTGAGCAACCTGGTCTAGTGGAAGGTGTCCCTGCCCATGGCAGAGGGGTTGGAACTAGATGATCTTTAAGGTCCCTTCCAACCCTAACCATTCTATGATGATTCTATGAATCAGGAGGAGAACTACTGAAAGTCATGACGTGCGCTGGTCCTGATGTTGGCCTCCGCCCTGTTTCGGAGGCTCCCCCTCACCGCTCTCCCACAGCCTCCTGCGCAGAGCAAGCCGCAGCTCGGTGAGCTGAAATCTGACCTCAGCATTTCAGCGCTTCACTCCAACAATGCCGGCTAATGACAACGATGGTGGAGGAGAAGGGAACGGTAATGAGACATTTCAGGAGTCGCACGCGCTGCCGTTAAGGTGTGGAAGCACTGAGGCGTGCTACCCCACTTTTTCAAAGAGATGGAAGTCTAACGACTTCTGCCGCAACTGCAGAAGCTCCTACCGGCACCTTCTGATCTAAACCAACTTGTAGCATGGAGAAACACAAGCCCTGAGCTGCCTCTGGATGCCTCCTCTCCTCGCACAAAGGCTCATGGGGAGGACCATGGAGTGGAAAGGACGAGGACCACCCCCCCAGCACTGCAGAGTGCCAGGCTGAGCGTCTCACCCCCGGGCAAAGGATCCCGCTTAACCGCGGGCTTCTGCTCCTCATCATGAACTTCACCTTCCGAGGACAAGGCTTGCAGCCCTGTTCCTGCGCAGTCAGCCCACCCACGGCGTGAAAAGGCAGAGGTGACCTTGTCCCGCATGCCTACCGATTCCCAGAGTAATATTTAACATTTAAATGAGGCACAGTAGGTAAACATTTACAGCTGCCCTATCTCTGACTGCCTCACTGGCTAACAAACAAGTCTTTTGTCTCTCAATTCAGTCAATAGATCTGCAAAATCCATTCTCAGAAAGTCTCAGAAAGGATTTTTTCCACTGAATTTATTTAAAAAAAAAAAAACCAAGCTATCCAGGTATTCAGCCTAAGCGTCCGTTATTTAAAGAGAAATTTTTCAGCACTTGTATCTTGCAGCAGTGAGTTCCATGGGACATATATCCATTTCAATTTTTAACTTAAACTTACTGCTCTTCAGGTTTTACTTTGTTTGATCTATTAGCATGAAGCATCTAGTTTATCTTTGCAACTCTCAGTATTAAATACCCTAATTTTAT
>NW_010243355.1:36625-46178 GCF_000690775.1 Eurypyga helias | reverse complement strand
TCCCTACCTACCACCTTTTTGACTATACTTTCCTGTAGCATAATGGCATTATAGAAATTTTGCCTTTTTTTTTGTTTGTTTGTTTTGTTTATTCCATTCTCCAGACATACTGTGATACTGTCAGCTTTAAGGGGCAGGCAATTAATTTTTCTCTGTATGGTGGGAAAAGATAACAAGAAAACACCTACATTTACAGACATTAAGAAAAACTTTCTGAGCTGCACTTGGACCATAATAACACCTACCTACTGATAATATACTGTTCATTAAGATGTTCATTAAACATCTACCTGGCGCGGCTCAGCTCTTACCTCTGATTTCTCAAGGACTTTCAAGCCCCATATTTCTGCAAATTTGTATCAAAATTCACGTTATGCTATGATTTAGATTGTTGTAAGTTACTGTTTTTAAAGCATAAATAGAAGCATCTGTAATTTCCTCCCCCAAGCTGAACGGAAGCCTAATATGTAAACTCCTAGAAGAACCTATAAGGCCAAGATGGTTTTGTTTGAAGACTGCAAACTTAATATCATCAGTGACCGAGCCAAAAAGTTTACAGTTCTCATGTTCAGCCTTTCTCCTAAAACTGTTCTTTGGACTCACCCATTCTGGAGCTATTCTTTCTATTCCTTGTCACCAGTTCGCTGTGTTTCTTTCAGGTGAAAAACATATCCAAGCCAATATACCACTGAGCTGCAATGGAGCCAGCTGAGCCGAAAGCAGTATATTTTTCCACTTGATTTTCTTAATAGCAATTATTCAGCATGAATTTTCCAGACACAGTGCTGACACAAATGTAAATATATAGTTACATGTAAAAGTAAATATACAGTTATATATTTTGCCCTATGTGTAGGAAAGTTCCCTAGAGTACATTTAAGTAATGTCATTGTGGTTTGTCTTCTAACCTAAGACCTTCATTATGCTCCTGTGGAGGAGAAATATATGGCTGTGACTGCCCATCACTGAGCACCACCAATACCATATTTCCTCTATTAAGTTAGCAGGTTACAAGGCAACGGATTTTACTGTGTGTTTGGGTTTTTTTCTCTTCTTCCCCATCTTAGTTATCCCTTTTCCATTCTTATGTTTTATAAGCTTGTTTCCTAAAGAGACATGATGTGCAACTTTTGTCTCTCATGTTAAAATTATTCAAATTACTAATGAACTGCAATCAAATTCAACAGAATATGAAAGATAGCAAGTTGCCACAGATTCTAGGAAGATCAGAAGCCAGAAAGAGGGTAAAGATTCAAATGAATGTCTCCACTGAGAAATAAAGTTGCAACACCAGTTCAATCTCATCATTAGATGTAAAATAATCCAAGTAAGGCTCAGCTGACACAGAATTACTCATATCCTCTTTTGCTGCCAATCCTGGTCATTTCATAACCTGGATAACAGACAACCAAACCAACTGATTTTCAAGATCTGCTTTCAGAACAAATGTTTCAAGGATAATTTTTACAGCACATTGGAACGCAAATTAACACCTGAAAACCCTCTACAGATTCATATCCTCATTCTCACAACATGCATGAAAGCAAAAGCATCAGAAAAGAAAGGTAAAGTCAAATTTAAATTATAAATAATATTCAATAATGACTTCATATTCACTTTCTTTTCCAAAAACTTCACATATACGTTTGTATTTGTTAAGTGCAGTCACATTTACAAGAAAGTTAAATTCAGCTTTGGGTTTTGGATATATATATTTTTTTCTTAATCATAGAGATTTTAATTTTATTTGCCATCCTATTACTTTTCTTCTTATTGTTCTTTAAACTTCCACCGTTCCCCTGGCAGAGCAGCAGAGGTGAGGGCTGGTGCTTCAACCCCTCCCCATCTCCCAAAGGCTGTCAGCAGTATCTCCCCAGTCTGAGCCTTTTCCCTCTACATGCTGTTTGGTGCCACTAGCACCTTTTTCTCCATCAAGAAGAAAGATGAACAGCTGCCCGCGCAGTCAGGTTCAATTTCACTCCATAGATCAACTAACTAAGAGAGTCACAGCGGAGTATAATTTACATCCCCCATCACAACTCTGAGTGTAGCTGACGGCCAACTCTATACAGCTTTGTCTGATCTTAATCCATTCCCACACTTCAAGTTTCAGCAGCAACCAACTCGGCCCAATTGAAACATTTTAACGTCTAATCTACAATACAAATTGCTACAGAAAAGCCTATCCTTTATTTAAAAAGCCCAAACCAATATCCAACAAGGCAAAACATAGCATGGAGAAATGACTCAAAGCCACAGATTAAGCATCCAGCTCTTACCATAGTGAAATCCAGGTGGATGGGAACATTCAGCAAAAAAAAAAAAAAAAAGGTAGATGGCAGATCTTTCTTAATTTTGAACAGTTTAATATAATTTTGTAGCAGTAGATGCTTGTCATTCAGCTCCAAGTAAAGCATTCAAAACTTTGCGGGTAGCACTGCTAGAACATCACTTAACCAGGCTGAGCATTTCCATCATCACTGTCTGATGGCTCACCTAAAAATGGGTTTACGAACAAATTATATCGATTACAACGAATATTCTGTTGATAAAGGAGCACTACTCAAGGGACACAGAACTTGACACCACGATGCATTGTGCTCTTGCGTCTATCCAGTGACAGACTGTGACGTGGCACCGCTCAGAGCGGCAGCATCATCCGGAAACTGTCCCCTAAAGGGCTTACATCCAGCTCGGACTTTTTCACAGAAGTGAAAATAAGTGGCAGAGATGTAAAATTCAGCTTTTAACTCACCCTGGAGATTGGAAAGTCAATGAAAACCTTGCTTCTTTCATACTCACTGGAGAGGAGTCCTTCCAAAGAAACAGATACAAGTTCTTTAGTCCTGAAACACTTCAAGCCAGCAACACATAGAAACCTGAGAGCGATGCCTCAAACACCCCGAGAGCGATGCCTCTGCAGAGGATAAAATGCTTTACAAGAGGCAGTTTTGTTTAATTTAATCATTTAATCAGGTACCATTTAATAGAGGAAAAGCAGCATTTTCTTTTGTAAAACCAATCTAGTGTATCCACCCTTCACTCATATATAGGATAAAACATCATCATAGAAACTACCTGAAGACTCACGTTCTGACAAAAGAATCTTTTCTCCTTTAACTCTGATGTTACTTAGTAGCCAAGAAGCACAAGAGCCTAACTCGACACTGAGTCCTTAATTTTACATGTCTGGATTCCTAAGATTTACACCTGTCATAAATATCAGAAACATCAATCTTTAAAATCAAATATTAAAATGAGGGATGATACTGTATTGCGCTGCGGCACATGGCAAATTGCTGTCATTTCTTGAGAGGTGGCAGCATTCCAGCGGTGGCTGATTGCTTTATTATTTTTGCATTCATGGCCCATCACTGATGTATGCAGGTTCGTTTCCATTTTTAAAAAGTAGCTCTGAAATAAAATTTTGAAAGGACTGCTCACAATAGGCAGAGTGCACCCGTGATTTCTAGGCGGTATTCTGTGAAACTTGAATTACTTAGTTTTAAAGTTTATACAATACTTTTGAGATGTAGGATAAAAAAAGACAGAGCCCCATCTCCACAGACAGTATTTATAGATGTGTATAGCATTTCTGCTAATTCTGGGTTCAGACAGACCCTAAGTATCTCCAGCAATGGAAGGCTAAAATGCACATTGGCATTTATAGTTTCTTGCAAAGTGGGTTCTCAAAAATACTTCTTAAAGCTACCAGGTCAGACTCAGTATGTAGCAGCCTACTCAACTGCCCTTTCCGTTCTACAGAAAGAGAAGGAAAAAAGCAATCATTTCAATTTTTCAGTAAAATAAATTAACAAAAACCCCATACGTCCTCATGTGAAGCATGCAAGAGTGGAAGGCTGTTGAAGCACATCAACTGGAACACTCTGGCTTCCCTGCACATTATCACAGTGTGTTGTTTTTCACAGAGGCATCTGAATATCAATCTCTCCTGTGTTTTGTGACTTTAAGAGAGATCAAACTCCTCTGAACTCATGTAAAAAGGCAAGTGAGGTTCCCCATGTACGCAATCACCTGGATTTGCTATGCTTGCTATTTGCCCCAAATCTTCATTTTTCTGCAACTGTGATCCCATTGTTCAATATTTCCTTATCTGACTGCAAAGGGAAGCAAGAACAGTGGTTTTCTATTTCCGTGTCAGCACCCACAATGGTGTTAGTAACACCACCTTGCTATCACTCAGCACATGGTTCCCATTCCTCCTCAGACCTTTTCAGTTACCAATTTCCCTTCCTATATTGAATCCAAACTACCCCTGTGGATGTATCAGAACTCCATAACCACACAACTTCGTAACAACTGACAAAGCACAGCAATATTACATGCCTCCAAACCTTCCTGGGTTTCCTGGACAATGTGCAAAGGTAAGGGAAGGCTGTAGCAAGCCACTCCTTAAGATGCTATAAATGACGTCTGTTGTTAAGCCATGCCCAAAAATAAATTATCCTCAGTGTGGGTTCAATAAAGAGAAACTGTTGTCAAGATCTTTTTATCAGGCTATTTTCAATTCCACAGTAGCAAAAGGAAGCTTATTTTAAATAACAGGTTACTTCTGGAAACCTTCACAGAAAGTATGTTATGGAGGAAATGCATAAAGTAACTCCTTTCAAGCAAATCTCAGAGTGCTGTTAGCAAGGCTGAAAGCACGAACAGGATTGTGAGGGTCCTCTCCGTGTCAGGATAGGAGTATAATAAGGGAAGAAATAACAGAAGAGGCTGAGGGCAAGCCAGGTTTGCAAAAGGCCCCTAGGATGTGGCTGGAGAAACAATCCTTGCACTTGGCTAGCGAGATGTCCCAGGAGACTGTTGTAAACCAGTTGTAGTGAGCAAATCCCAGCAACATGAGGTCCAAAAGAAATAAGGGCAGGCAATCAAAATAGATGCTGCAGTTCACCGAAGCTCCTGATACTTCAGGAAAACAATCTGTTTCCATTCTTGAAACAAATATATTGGCATGCTTGGTGACTGACCAGCGTTTAAATTCTGAATTCAATAACCATATGATGTTTTGTTCCATGATTACAGAATTACTTCTTCTAGTAATTCATACGAGTTAAGCTTTGGCTTTTTTCCAAGAACCACGCTAAGCATTCTCTCTCATCCTTCTGAGACTGCGTATGCATCATCATTTTCTATTCTGCATCGCTGGTATTGCTCTTTACCTGCAACCTCTGGAAAAGCATGGGAAAAACATTGCAGGTAGACAGAAATGGAAACAAGACTGTAATGATGCCAAAGAGCAGTAATTAAAGTGAATCAAATTAAACTGGGATAACACTGAAAGACAATTTACTTGAAATACTGTATTTCAGGCCACCAAAGGAAAATAAAAAAAAAACTAACAACACTGAACAGTTTTTCATTTAGAGTTATGGTTAATTAATTATGAAGGTAAACACATAAAGACTAACAGCTGTACTACAGAAATCTTCTGTCTGTGTATTTGCAAATACTGCAATTCCCAGACTCCCAAAGTCACTTCTGGGCTGCCAGTTTGGATGGGGAAGTGAGGAAGCATGGAGCTTTTTCAGGAATGTCCCACTAAATCCAATTTGAAAAGGAAAAGTTTTGATTTAGATTCAGACTATAAAAAGAGTTCAAGAAAACCGAAGTATTACAGATCCTGAAAAGTCACATGTATTTACTTATTCTCTGGAATTCTAATAAAGATGCTGCTTCAACCAATGAGTAGCTGTGATGCCAAGTGGTTGTTCTGACAAAGCTTAAAAGCTTGTATGGCTCTTCCTACTCAGCAGGCTTCTCATTCTGTCAAGAATACACGTATAACTAGCCTCACGCTCCCATTTTGTAAAAACAAACTCCTGCCCATGAACAGCCAAATAACAAAGCAAAAAAATAGCCATGGGAAGGAGAAGGTTGCCAACCATCCCGGCTTTAAGCCAGGGAGCGGAGCAGCTTTCCGCAGGTGCAGCCCCCAGCTCCGTTATTCCAGTGGGCTGCAGCACATCTTAGAAAGAGCAGTGCAACCCTCCAGCCCTCACTGTGATTCGAACTCTGATATTGGGGGGGGAAAAAAAGAAATCCCATTTGGGTGCATTTAGACTGCAACGGTATCTCCGCATACGGGGGATGTTACGTACAAAGTGACAAATTTCAGCAGCGTTTCCAAAGCAATCCCCCAGATCAGGAAAAATTCACCACTGAAAGTACTTGATATGCTCCAATAATATTTGTAAATAGTTTAAATAAATACCTGAAATTACAAGCAGCTAGTGTGTCTAATTTCAATTCAGCGTGATAGTTTTCCTCAAGGGATGACAAGTTGTAAGTATGAAGCTGTCAGAACTTCCTTCAAACTCAAGCATGACACAGCCTAAATCTGCCACACAGCTGAATAAAAGCGGAAGTAATAAAAGAAACCCCAGAAAACAAGGCTGAAGTGACTTCTGTGTTCCTTTTCGAAAATAATTAGGAATTTCTGCCAAAGCTATTTTCACTGAAGTTGTTCAAACACAAATTTCCATTTCTGCTTTGGGCAGAATTGTCCACAAGCAGAGGCCAACGGGTGTTTTGCGGTGGACCGACACCTTTGGAGCTGTGCAGATGCAACGCCTGTCCCTGAAGCTGCCTGTCGTTTCCTCCATCGACACGCTTTGCCTCCTTTTCTCTCTTTGTCAGCTAATAAAGGGAAAGTGGGAAGAGATCAGCCTCTGTTGCTGCCCTGCGGACTGGACTCATTAAGTATGTCCTAACATCACGCTGCCAAATGAAAGGAAAAAATGGCTAAGAAATACAGTGAGCATTTTCCTATTTTTATTATGTCACACTGCATATTCTACCTGCAGGAGATGAAGCTATTCACAGCCTTTCCCACACTACAGTAAGATATATGTCTTTATCAGAGACTACGGGGAAAAACGGGTCCAGAAGAGAGAAATAAGTGTATTTCAGTGAATATGGGCATGTTACGTGACAGTGATGAACTTGTGCCAACACGGAGCAAGAAGTATTTACAAGCAGTGAATCTAACACCAGTTTGATTTCTAAAGCAGCTTTTCCATTCTCAGTAGCAAATTCACACTATTTCTCTGAAAATTTTAGAGAAATTTTATTTCTCCACAGCCTCTCTGCCTTTTTCACCAACCAAGAAAATCAAGCCTCCACACGCTCAGCAGCTACTCGGTGTCACTCACCTGCTCCTCTTCCAACACGCTGCGCTGTGCGGTGTGCTACATCTCTTACTGCCATAAGATTTTTCACAGCATTAAATTTCCATGTATACAACCCGTATTATGTTGACCATTACGAAAAATAGGCAGACCTTGCATTGAAAGGTGTATTTATATACATTTAAAGGATAACTAGAAAAATCACTGATATTTACTTATTTTCCTCAAACTATTTCGCAAAATTCAGCAAGTAGCAAACCTGCAGTCATGGATAACTATCCATAGAATAGATCTTAGAGCTGGGAGCTGAAATACCTTTGTAATGACAAGATATTTTAAATATCTCCCTCCTAGAGAACCAGCTTTATTTCAGGTGTTTTAGAGAGCAAACCACATTCCCATAGCAGAGCGCTGCATTAAGAGCTTGGACTGGGCTAACGCACTTCCCAGCAGCCAACAACACGAGGGATTTACGGATTTTGGCCAATCTGAGGCTTTGTCTACACTGCAACACTTTGTGGGTTTGATGTCTAGCTCAAGGCGGGTGGGGGGAAGGCTTCATCTTGAGGATAAAGCTATTTTTTCAAATTTACTTTATCAAAATGTCACGCCACGGACAGACACCGGAGCCATCGACTCTCTGAGACCGCTGCCATGTCCCCTGCCCTCGGCAACGCCACAAGACCACTCACACACTAAGGAACAGAGGCTGCTCGCAACTATTTTAAAGTTATTTCAATCCTGATTGTCAAGAAAATTGGTTGTCTCTGAATTTCCTAGTTTAAATGTTTGTTTTGAATTGTAAACACTGATACAATTTTTGTCTTGTTTTGGTAACGTCTGGAAAAATTGTCTGCACTGATTTTAGCAGACCTATTCTGGAACAACTGAAAGCTCAGCCCACTTTTGCACATTAAATGTGCAAAACTTCTGCCTTAGTTCCAAAGCAGAGTTCACAGCAAATTTGTCTGAAGTGAGATAGCTCTAGCAAACTAAAAAATTAATCCTCTCTTCTTAGTCTCCCAGAGAAGTGTAAGCATTTTGTGGTAGGTTTCTTACTTACATGAAATCTCACCAAAGATACTTCAGCCTGGAGCTTAATGAACAATAACAGCACCTCAGATAGGCTCCACAGACAGAATATATTTAGTAAACTGCCTTTTGATGAATCCACTACCTCCAAAGTCAATTCAGAACTGTTATTTTACAGCACCGTGCTTGTTTAGCACAGTAGAGATGTAACTACCAGCACAGACCTTTATCTTTCAAGCCCAAACTCATGCGAGAGGTGTGAAGAGCAAAGGCTCCTGCTCATTTCAGGCAGGTTTTTACTTATTTAAAACACATCTATTTCACTATCTCACTAAATGTTTCCAATTTGCAGGTCAGATTTTCCACTTAACCGGAAAAACAAATGGAAGCTGTCAAGAAACCTGCCTGAACAATACGCCAGCGTACCGCTGCCCACGCCGCCCTACGCTGCTGCGTCGGTAAGTAACTCTCATTCCCAAAGGAAGCTGCAGTTGTTCTCCGGAGCTCGTCTTCAAGCTGTTGAGAACCATGGAACCGCGACTCCATGTTTGTGTGCCTAATTCCATAGAAAGCTCTAAGCATAGAGAAACCACAAGTTTGACTTTTTCAGTCAGCATCTGGGATGCAGCACTTCAGCATCTGGAAGGGTAACACCCTCTAGAGCCAGTGGTGACCTCGGCCAGTAAAGGGAGCAACCTGGACAGCAAGAAACCAAGGCACACAGCCGAGATAACTCCAAGTTATTCAATATTAAAATCCTCTTTGTTCTATGAAAGCCAAAACAAAATGTTTTTATGATTTTGAGCCTTATTAAAACCTATTCTTGTTTTTTAAACCAAAACTTAATCAAAACCAGCTAGAAGAAGAAGGTTTTGTTTATCATGAAGTGACAACCTGTAATTAAAATACAGTTCAGAACAAAATGTTTAGCTGCAAAGGCGTGAATTTCCCTTCTTCGCTGTTGCTGCCAACCTGCTATTATTATGACTGGGGGTTAAAACTACAAAACCAGTGGTTGCTTCTTTTCACTGAAAATGAACTGAAAGGAAAACTGTTTGCCTAGAAATGACTCCCACCTTCTTTTTAAGGAGACAAGGCATGCCAGTGATGCAGTGCCATGACCACGTTACTGAGTTCTGTGGGGCTGGTTCAGGCATGATGGCTAGTTAAAATTAATAAACCAGATTAACAGTGATGGCCAAGAGCTGTGCAGACTACAGACCTTTCCTGTGTCAGCTGCTGAGCCCTGCAGCTGGGCTGCAAGTGGGCCATGCCTTCAGTCAAGAGCTTTGCCAGGTGAGACTGCCCGGTCGGGTCCCACTCTGCAGCGTGAGCTCTAGGAGCAGTCAGTCAGTGGATAACAGGTCAAC
>NW_010243355.1:18110-36588 GCF_000690775.1 Eurypyga helias | reverse complement strand
CCAGCCACAGCAAGCCGAGCAATCATGCAAGGTCTGAGAGGCAGCATGATATTGGTGCCATCCACAGGCGTTTTATCCTTGACACTTTTGAGGGGCAATATAGGAGAAAACTCACAGGAGAGTGAGTACTCATGGGAGTACAGAAGGAATAGCTAGATGCCTGCAATAAACCGTGACTCTGGATTAATATCAGGAAATGTCTCAACCATAGGGTTTGGATGACCCTCACTAATGAAAATTAAGTGTCTGCATTTCTGCAGTTCCTCCATCTACTCTTCCAGGCAGTAGCTAATGGCTTTTCCACCCTGGAAGTGCTTTGTCAGGAAAGACGTTCCCCATGCTCCCACCGGCGATGTCCCCCCTGCCCCTTCACTGCAGATCCTTTCCTTGCCACACCCCAGTTCTCTAGATGTCCAGTAATCATCTTGTATAAATCTGCACTAGTTATCTTTGGTAATGTGGAAAATAAAGAGTAACGAGAACACAAGAGTTGATCCTCAAATGTTAAATAATCTGGAAAGTTGAATTTCAGTTATGGGAGGTTAAGCACTAGAAGGAGGCATCAGGTTATGTACAGCTGGCTACAAGCCTGACCATGATTAAATTTCCATATTTGGGTCTCCAGCTAAAGAACTGGTTTAGTTTTAGATGCAACAAATCTTTTGGTATTGTAAACATGAAAGCTTCACATGTTGCACATGAGCATTGCTTTTTATACTCACTTATTGTGCCTGAAAACCTAAAAGGGCTCTGCTTGTAATGACTATAAACTGTTGTAAGCTGGAAAGCTGGAATCCAAAGCTGACTGGCAATTACTCTGGGATATATCGAGTCGCTCATTCCTTTTCCTAAAACAACATTCTGGGTGCTAGGAAAATCTATGCACAGCAGCAATACAAACCTTCTCATGCAGACACAGCAAATGTGTTAGAAATCCTTATTCTTCTAAGTGGAAGGTAAGATGGAACAATCACTTCCACTGTAGCCTTCCACCTCAAGACACAAATAAAAGGAACATGATTTGGTTTCAAAACCTGCCAGTGAACTGAGTGATGAAAACATTCTTACTACCCTCACAAAGTGAGCACGCTCCTAAGCTTTGAAGTAGGTTAATACCATGATTACAGCATTTGCAGAGTTTTGCAATGGCATGCTGCTCCAATCTCCTTTCATACTTAGCAACCACATAAATAAAAATGCTTTTGGAACAAAGGTTAAGCACATTAAAGAAGAGTCATATGCAGCTTTAGCCACACCTCCATCTGACATATGAAATAAAAATCTGCAGGATACAACAGCTTGATATACTCAAACTTATTCAATGCTTTTGGCACAAACTTGCCATCTTTGATACCTCTTACATGTAACAAGGTTTTTAAAAAAGGCAGCATAAAGAGCTACCACTGATCACACAATGAAACTAATGCTTCAACTTAATATAATTGGGATTCACTGCCAGCCTTTGCATCAGGCTGTGATCCGGTTCCCTTTCTAAACTGGTACGTGAAACATCATCATTTGGAAGAATGATGGCACTGCCACTGGCCAGAACTGACCCAGCTGTGCATACACTGGGACGAGGCTGTTCTAGCTGGACTCCAAGCTCTCTCATCTAATGACTGAATTCCAGATGCAAAGTTGAAATTTTCATAAAATGAAAGTGTTTCCCTCAACTATTGTGACTTATAGTACTATTAACCTTGAGAATTAACTTAATAGTACTACTAATTTTGAGGTGAGTAAACTAGCAAGTTAAAATAATGAAATTCTGGTGAACACAAACATATTTGTCTATGAAATCTCAGACCTCAAAACCCACCATACACAACGGATCAAATGAAAATCCTATTCTAAATGCTGGCAAAGGAGCTTTCAAAAGGTGATGTACTCTGAATATTTTGTTTGGTTATAACAGCATAAGCATATTCATGTTTCCTAGACATGAAAGTCTGGCTGACTACAGATCCCAGGGATGCTTAGCTTACATAGGCAGCACTGGCAATAGGCAGTCAGTTGTGTTATACACCTACCACTGGCAATTAAAATAATTCACCTTGGTGTGTAAAAACATAATTTTTCTTTAGGAGAAAATACCCAGTTCCTTTTTCAAATCTGTTTCTAAATCTTTCAGCTTGTCAGTTCTGAATAACTTGTTTTAAAAAATGGTATTTAATGGGTTTTGAGTTTAATGCTGGCCAATAACCTTGAATATTTTAAAGCAGCGAGAAAGAAGTTTAACCACACATTCCAGCAAGTCTGAAGAGACATAATTTGAAAGGTATTTATAGCTAGTGCCTCTTTATTTTCACATCTCAGGCTTTTAGGACCTTTGGTCTAAACCTAAAGGGAAAATTTTTCCCTTTGAACTAGGTTACTTCAAATGGAAATTTCATTACTAACCTTAGAGAATTCAGTCTCCTCCAAACATCATCGGCTTTGGGGGGGGAAAAAAAAAAAAATCAACCTGTGTTTGGCTATAATTAGTGTGGTAACAGAAGTGACAAAATCTGCAGAGTTACAGGGCATTAACAAAAGATGGTGCTGCAATGGTTTAAGCGTATCTGCTGGAGATACGCTGTGCAGAATGGCGCATGAGGGAAAGGACAGAACCTGTAATACTGACCTCACGGAGTGCATCTGATGGTCAGTCAACGCACATGACTTTCAAGTTGCATTTCTCCAGAAATCTTCACATTTCTGAAAAAAACACACTAAGAAGATGCAGCTTTGTTATCCTTCCCCCCTGTTCTATCTCTAACTAGAGCATTCCCCTGCAATTCAGCAGTGGAAAACAATGTCTAATATGTAGCACACTAATTTAAAAGCCCTCAGACAATCCCACACAAAGGCGTAGTTCCAATTTTCTTATTCTTTTGTGTTTGCCAACGGCTCTAAATAGTTGTTGGGAAGAAGAAGAAGAAACTCCACTGCCTCTGTCCTACGGGTTCCTTCTGTCTTTCAAACTGCAGCCACACAAACTCATCCACAAGTTTATTCCACACTTTGTTAGACCTTAAATGGTGACACTGCTGACGATCAGATGCTGCACTGTGCCTTGTGTTACCGCAGGTCCCAGACCCCACAGGCTGAATTGCACTGTGCCTTGTGTTACCGCAGGCCCTGCGGTCCCAGACCCCACAGGCTGAACGAGACTATGGGTGCCACTGCAGAAGAAAAGAACTTCAAGATCATACAGAAGCGTTGCCAGGACTCTTGATATTTCACTACAAAGGACTGCGTTGCATTTGTTGTTACACAATTAGCTTTCTCATTGTGAAATATTCAAAAATAAATTAAATGTTGATATGACTCTCCTGGAAGCTGAACTTTGAGTAGAAGTTGAAAAGCAATTCCTACGATTGCTTTTCAAAACTACAAGGATTCAGATTTCCTCCACTGCATAAATCTTACTATAAAATTTGACTCCAGTAACCAAACATCATCAAGTCAGGTTACTTGTTACCAGTGTCATCTTTATATATGTCTACCTTAACAGAGAACCATCAGGTGACAATAAATACGTTTTGATAGAACTGAAGAATGGTTTGGGTTGGAAAGGAGCTGAAAGATCATCTAGTTCAAACCCCCCTGCTATGGGCAGGGACACCTTCCACTAGACCACAGAATGTTTATAATATGTCCATAAAAGTTCTTATTACGTCTTTAAATTTTTATTGATTGCTTCATTACAAAAAGGATCCAAATCTTCCCTCAAAATGTGGTTTTTCTTTCTTTTAATTACATTTTGTATTAAGAACTGAGTTTAATAAAAAGACACGAAGTATTTCATATAGACACACAATAATTCCACTTACTAAAATTCCTGTATCCAACTGCTCTATGGACATTTAGCCCCAAGTGACTCATTCCAATACAAGATTAAAAAAAAAAAAAAACCACAAATATCCTCTGTGATCTTCATAATCTTTTTAGTATACTGGCAGTTTATGCATTGAATAGAATATGAGGAATTACTGAATTAAAGAATTACTGCAGAGAGTTCACTAGGTTTTCAAATATATGGGATATATATTTACTTTATCTTTATTTGTTGAAATGACCATGTCCCTGAAATTGGTTATGAGATAATTTAAAATGAATAAATAATGAAATTAATATAACATCCTAAATGTTTTAAAACACAACATGGATTCACTGCTTTCACACGATCTGACCCCAGGATCCTTGTTGCTCTCCTAAATATTTCTGAATTAAAAAAGCCCACCCATGAACCTACAAATTAGCAACAAAGGGGGCTTTCAGGTTGTTGGAACTCATTTTAAGCTATTTTTGAGCACCCAAGTGTGTGCGTTTCATTGAAGTAGTCTAGCAGCCAGTGGGAGTACCTACACTTGCCTGGTAAGCCAGGACTTGGTCAAAAGAGAAAGAAGATAAACCTGCAGTTATCCTGGACCTCATTAATGTATGGACGTGTAGATGAGCTGCAAACTATGGGCCTTCCCATTATTTTAAGAAGTTCAACAACCTCTAACAAACCTCTTCATGATATCATTAAAGAGTGTTCACCCTCTTCTGTTCTAACCCTGTGGTCATGTTAAACATCCGTATCTTAACCAACTTCACAACTGCTGGGATCTCAGTCTCTTCCCACCACTTGTTCCTCTTACGAGTTCAGAAAGCGCTGTCAAAATAATCTCTCCTGAATATCACTCTGACTGCACCCTTCTGACGCCCTGCACTGATTTCCAGTCATTCAGACTATTCATTTTAGACTTATTGTTCCCTTCTTCCAGCTAAAGCTTGCTCAAAAATAGGATCCACATTCAAATATTCAATGTTTTCTGTTCTGATATTCTCCAAAAGGAAGAGGGAGCTGCAAAAGCAAAGGGTGAAGAAAATGGTGAGACATACATATGCCAAACTGGCCCAATACAATCACCAGAGCTATGGGACTTCCCCCCCCAAAATCATGCTCCACAGCCAGCAGGAGCATCAAGGGCTTCTCCCATCCCTGTGGATGGGCGGGACCCCCAACTCCTCTCACACAAAGCTGCTCCTTCTGGAACATTAGCTTGCATCTGAGGAAGTTTCCTTAATGAAGCCTTAGTTGAAAACAATACTTCTCTTTGAAAAGTTCCTGTTAACACATCTGCTCATTTTGTTGCAAAAACATCCAAGAGCTACTCCTGAACACCTACAGTTTCTATGGCTTTATTCTCACGTGAGCCAATCTGCCTGCCTTCTTACCTGAGGACTCTACTGAAACACCTCTGTCAGCGGGGATATCGTGACTATTCTCTTCTTCCAGTTCCTCTTTTGCCTCTATGTGACATTTTGCAAAAGCTATTTATCAGACTGCCTCCTTAAAATAATTCAAATCCTTTCTAAAGAAAAAAAAACAATTCCCCAAAAAAACACCACACCTATCGGTTGCTAGATTATTATTTTTTTTTAGGTATATTATGAAAAGAATTTTTTTAACTTGTAAAGAATTTAGATCTTCTGGTGCTTCCATCAATATCTGTGTATTCACGTTCGGGTCGGGGTATCATGCAAACAAAGCAGGCAGCTCCATCCTGACTGTCAAGCACAGAAAGCAGCACCAAATGGAGCCCATTCCCTGACCGCTGTCCTTCCATTCGCTGAACAGGGCAAAGGTCTCCAAGAAAGAGCAATATGAGCTCAGCTCATTAAAAACTGTATGAAAATGTATATCCTGAAGGGATGTTAAATTAGGCTTACACAGGCAACTTTGAGTCTGTGCTTCCTTAGAATTTTAGTGCTTAACCTTATAGCCCCAACATTTCTTTAATGCAATTAAATAGAGAGGTATAGATACATTGCTTTAGTTATAGTCTAGCAAAGAGGAAGAAAATAGGTGAGACAGATCAAGAACTCTGTAGGTAGCTCTCATTTTGATCTCCAGTGTCTCTCTAGCAGTGCCATCTTTTTGACACACTCACAACAGAAGCGGCTGCGTTCTTCCATATCCATTTTTACTGAGAAGGGTTGATAACACATTATTTTTAAAGAGACACTTCAGAGTCTGTGCATTTGAAAAAAAACCCAACCCTGCAATGCACAAACATCCCTACTACAGCGAACACTAAACACACATCGGTACCATATCAACATTAAACTTAAGCCATGCCCAGGTACAGAGTACACCCAATTTGCCTGATGGATTTAATTCACCTTATGTGACTTTGTACATGCGTGTTCAATGTATAACTCATACAGGCAACACAAGATATAAAAAAAGATTAATCCAGTCAACTGCTACTGATGGTTTTGCCTTCCACCTACTTATCAGCATACCGGTGCACATTATTGTGACATGCAAATATTACCCTCATTACCTCGATGGCAATTTTAAATTTAAAAGTGAAATTAAAGCTAACCTCAAAAGACTTACTATGCTAAACTTCATTTCACTCCCCGAATCATCTTTTTCACTATACAATTTCTTCTCTAACTAAACAAAAAGAATCGGAGGTGGAATTATAGATCGCAGATTAGCTGTTCAATATTTGCTGGTAGTTAAACTGGGGTAGACATTAAAAGCAAGTTGACTCCAGAGAGAGCTGCTCCTCACGTCATCTGTAGAGGAGACTGCTTTGGAACGTGATTTATTTTTAACGTGAAGCCAAGGTTAGAGCTTTCTGTGCTTCTGGACAACTCTGCAGGGCTCTCCCAGCAAGAAGTCCAACCACCACTGAAACCACTGCCAGGAGGATCTCCTGCCTTCCCCAGCTGCATTCACCGAGGTCAGTTATGGGTAAGGCAGGAGGAGACAATGCTGTCCCAGGAATCCCTCACAAGAAATCACCCCTTCACAGCTAGCACAAACCAGGGAAGCACAGTGGCTTCCCTGTGCTGCACAGCCACACAGCATCCTCCCAAAACACTGACCACAACGCAGGAGCACGTGCCTGACTTGAAGTCTCCCCTTGAGCTCCCCCTGTACTCCTGGGTCAGGACTTCACTGCCGGCACGCTCGCCGTGCTCAGCCTGTGGAGCAGCACTACTGAACTTCCCATCAGCCTCAGGGGCAGGCAGGAGAGGTCTGAGCGCCAGCCACTGAAACCCTGAGGGGCCCGTCGGTTCAGGTGCCAAAAACTGGAGAAGACTGATGTTGGGAAGGACAGCTACTGGACAAACTGGATGTCTTAACATCCCCTACGGACAAAACTCCGTGTGTGCACTAGCAAACTTCATTCCTGATCAGCCAGAGGAACAGGACCGAGCCCCCCGTGTTGTTCGTGTGTATGTGGGCGCTGTTTCTGATTACGTGGCTGCTGGTAAAACACTGCCGTGCGTGGGGTGATGCGGATGACTGTTTTTTTTGTGAGTATACATGCCTACCAGAATACAAGCTCAGTCTGGCTGCTGCCTGGACCTGGACACAACAAACCGCAGCAGCCTTGTAGCAGGCTGGGAGAGGATGAATCCTCCAGACACTGTAGCCCACCAGATTCGATTACCTCTAATGGAAGACCCTACAAAACATGATCATGTTATAATGTCTTTGGTTCCACACGTACTGACTTGTTTTGATGGAGCAACAGCTTGTTCTTTCCCAAAAAACAGAGAGACCATACAGTATTTGCACCTCCACTCAAAACTTGATCTACTTGGAGTGAGGAAGGGCAGTTTCCACCTCAGCAGCCAAATGATAATTTGCCCTACTTCTCCTATTTTTATTGCTCTTTCACAGCCATGAGTAATGCTGTCTTCAAGAAATGGAAGTGAAAGCTCCTCTGTTCTTGTCAGAATAATAACGGATATTGTGTTGGCAACTGCCCTCCTGCGCGGCACAACAGCATAAATAAAAGGAACTGGGAAAAGCCAACAGTGCTATAGTAAATAAAGCGTGTAAATTCACCTGCTTGCAAATCAGTGATAACCTCTATGGTTTGGTGTTTCAGCCTGAACAAGGCTGCAAGAACAGGATAAATACTGCGTGTAAATCAGAAGTGAGTCAACTCCACTGATCCTCATCGAGGTTGGGGGGGGAGGGGGTCGAGGGGGAGTGTTGAGGTAGGGAAGAGTGGCGTGTAGGGCATGAAGAGTGCCCCCAAACACGGTTGTACAGACACCAACACGCTGACAGATGGCCTTCTCCAAATCTCAGGTTAGCTCAGTGTTGGGATATTAGCTTTGGGCTCACGACTGTTACTAGTAAAAAGAAATAGGTCAATAAGTGTTAAAGTATTTGCTCCTTATGTCACAGATTCATGCACACCTTCTACTCACAGAGGCTACACAGATTCAAGCAGGGAGGACTTGCCCTCCTTCATGGTTTAAATAATGGATCATCTTTGGGAAACACTTCACTACAGAGCACTAACTGCGGAACGTGGTGCCGCTCCTACTCGTGAGGAGCCACTGACGTGTCCATGCAGCTAGAGAGGTGAGGTGTCTGCTGCCCGAGCTCTGGGCTAGCGCGATGCGAAGCCGTTCTGGTGTGAATGACATTGGAATGCAGGGGGAGAAGTTATTCAAGTCAAGAAAAGGTTTCAGAAGGTGGGCTTCCGTGGCCTTCCTATGTCAGGGCTTCCTCCACTGTCACCCTCCGGAGAGACGCACCTTCCTTGACGTGTCCATGCAGCTAGAGAGGTGAGGTGTCTGCTGCCCGAGCTCTGGGCTAGCGCGATGCGAAGCCGTTCTGGTGTGAATGACATTGGAATGCAGGGGGAGAAGTTATTCAAGACAAGAAAAGGTTTCAGAAGGTCGGCTTCCGTGGCCTTCCACCACTGTCAGCCTCCGGAGAGACACACCTTCCTTTCTATCTAAAACCTATTTCGTACAGGACTCCAGGATTCTACACACATATTTTAGGGGATATTCCTGTGAGAGCAAAGGTACCAAAAAGTACTCTGATTTCTCCTTTCCTCAAAACCCAAAAACTTTCAGTCATCTTTGGCATTGGTTGTTATTTTCTAAAACAACTTTCTCTTTCTTGCTGCTCACATTTCAGGAGACCTTGATCAGATTTCGTAGGTACTATGCCTGCTCAAAATCCATAGATATACATTAAGATCTGATTATCTGGCACTTCGAAGAACTGAGGGGGGGGGGATCAATTAAGTGCATATGATACACCTACCCATGATTTCAGTATGAACTGGCCTAGTTTAAAATACTGAAAAAATTACTTTGCTTTTTATTCAGCCCTCTGTTTGCATACCAAAGACCAACACAAACACATTATTTAAACAAATGGAATATATTATCTCATCTGAGCAAAATCAACCAACTGTAAAAGCAAGAGAAACGTATTTTTTTCCTGTCTTCACACTAACACTAGCTATTACATTTAACAATGTTTAGTTAAAATAATACAAATGATATGTAATTATTTCTGAGGACACGTTTATCTCAAAGAGGAATTTTGAAGATGAATGTTATACTTGAACACATTCACCCATTTGCCATTGGACAAGTCAAATCCATTGCATATTCCCTTGATCCCGGATGGCCAATAATGTCCCTATGGCTTCTATAGCCAAAGCACATCACCTACAAGGATCACAGCCACATCTTTTCTTTACTCCTGAGGAGCACAGTGAATATCTGTGCCTGACGTATTTATCACAGGGAGTCTGAGCCTATTACTTGGCCAAATTCAGTATATATTTCTTTCAGCTCTTGAAGAGGAATATGCCATAAGGCATGAATGAAAAGCTTACAAATTCAGCCACAGCATATTTCAAAATGTTACCAATTTTGGGGGCAAATATGTCTTTAACATAAGTGACCAGTGTTCAAAAAGTCTATGGCATTAAAGATTAAGGACACAGGTATTTTTCAACTGCAGTTTTTGTGACTAATTTACTAAGATACTTAGCTGAACACTTCTGTTCCTGGCTGCTTAAATGCACAAATCAAAACTCACAAGTTCCCTTTAACTTGTACGCTGCTCCACACATCTTCACAAACTGACTGATAAAATTACTGCGGTATCGTTGCTGAGAGAACGAGACACAGTGGTTAGACCACGAAATAAGAAAGAGGACCCTCAGATGACATATCAAGCTCTGCCCTGATCCGTGGTGTAATCTTAGGAAAGTACTCGAGAGACCAGCACTGGCTTTAGATGCGAAGATCTAAGCGTCTCTGAAATCAATTTGCGTTTCCCCCTTTTTCCAGATTTGCTTGTCTCTGATTTCCCTTCAGCAAAATGGGAGAATTTACCAATACAGCTGATACCTCCGACCTGTACTTTACAGTAACACTTGGACGTATTTTACCATTACTTGCAGAATTTCCCATAGTGTCATGGAGAAGGCAAAATGTTTCATAGAAGTAGACATGTTCAAACGCACATAAGGCAACATGCTGAAAGAAATGTCATATTTAGCAGGCAAGCAAATATATTTGGATAAAGAATGATATAAAAGCATTATCATGATCATCAATATACTTGTACCTGTAGAATATTTCTGTGTGAGCTGTATTAGGAAACTTCCACTTATCCAAAACTCTAGAGGCATTTTAGCTACTAAACTGGGTGAATCAAGTCACTCCTGCTCAGTTATATTCATTAAATGACACAATTTTCCTCTCTGAATTCGCTAAACCTTTTGTTCGCAAGTGCCCTAATACAAACTTCACTGGCAGCAGACAGAAGTTTCCCTGAATATGACTTTATTTGCCTGTTTGGAAGTTCTACCTCCTGACCAGCCTCAGCCCCTCACTTCCTCCTCACTTTTCAACAAAATCTCAGAAGCAGTTTAATACTGCAGGTGGGTGAAGCCAGAAACAATGTATAGCACAGGCTGAACTGGATGCATAGGTGATCCTCACCACCAGCAACCAACAGATTTCCTAACGTACTGCCAGCCTTGGCACGCAGGAACACCCACCTGTATTTAATGACTGTTACACGAGTCAAATCCTCTGTGGAACACGCATTGCATTAAGCTCCTAATTACTAGTTTCAACTGAAATGCTTTGACGACTGTTAAAACACTGAGAAATGATAACATAACAGAAGCTCTCAGGAAACGTTATTCTTAACACTCAAGAGATTATTGATTCCTCTGCTGAGGAGCAGCAAAGTAACAGAGCTCCAACCTTAACTTAGGCAGACTGATCTCTCAATTAAAACCAACAGTAAATATTTTAACCACAACAAGAGACAACATCCATCACCCCCGAAGAATGCTTCAATTAACACAACCATGGAACCCCTTGGTTGAATGCGGTATGTAAAACAGAATTCATGAGCTCTCTAATTTATGATATGGTTATTGGATAATTCTTGTTAATTATAGCTACACAATGTCAAAATTAATGATTTTCCCACCCTCCTTCAACTTGAGAATGAATTCATAACTTACATCAACACTCAAAAGATGTGCAATTAATATTGTCAGTAACCACTTCACAAAAGAGATTTGTTAAAGGCAGGCATGTGGACTCAATTAGTGTATCAATTAATGTTGCTGTTACTCGATCTATAAATTATTGAAAAACTCATAACTACGGCAAGGAAACAAAGCAAATCCACTCCCTGTCAATGAAATAAGCTCCTGACTGTGCCCCTCTGTCATTACTCTTTAGATCAAATTTGAATTTTGCTGGATTCCATGAATCTTAGCTATGTAATCAGAAAAATAAATGAACCTAAACCAATCTGAACACTTGAAATGCCTCATTACAGTGATGATGCTTTAATTGTTGTTAGCTGATTGTAATATAAAAAAAAAGAAAGTTCAACAATAATAATTTAAAAAATATTAAAAAATAATCAACCATCATTGTTCATAACATTAATTTAAACTGAAGTTCTAATCTGGAAAGGAACCTGTAAAAACTGTATCAAGATTTTTATGTATCGGCAAAATCACAGCTTTCACATCAAACAGAAACCTCCGTCCCACTCTCAAATTTAGCAATGATTAGTCCAAAGATTAGATTCAAATGAGGTCTAAGAAACCCGAAAGAGGACTTGGGTAGCATTAGGCACCTATGATGAAAACTGAAAATGATAAAACATAACCCTGTTTAAAGGCTGCTTATCCCCAAAGGCTTTTAAACTAACTAGGTACCTCCTGTTTGATCTTAGTATGACTAGATTTTTGCTTCTGGGGATGCAAAGGTTTTCCTTTAGATAGTTAAGATAAAGTCTAATGAGAGAGTGGAGTCTAAAAGACCCAGGAAATAGATGTGACTCTACCAGAAGCCCAATCTGATATATGAGAATGCTCCTGGAGCCACTGCACTCCTTTTAATTAGTAGTCAGACAGTTAAAACAAGCCACTTAAGCTCTTTGCCATCCTGATCCCCAGGAGGATCAAACTCACATCCTCTATCCCCAGGAAAGCACTGCCAGGCAAGACCCTGCGCTCGGCTGGTGCAAGCAGGGTCATTCCCTACCTGGCATCAAACAGCTCCCCGAACGGAGCCCGCTCTCGCTCCTCAAGTACAGCTTCAGCACTTGTATATCCATTCAGCCCCAACGAAGTGCCCAGCTCATGGCTGTGAGAAGGCATCCGGCTCCGGTACCGACACAGCACATCACACCCCCTCTAAATTTCACGTTCCTACTGGCTAGTTACGCCAATCCCCAGCTTGGCGCTCTGCCTACTGTGAAACCTGGTTCCAAACGCCATGTGCTTCCCACACATTTCAGCGGAAACCCATTAAATAAGGAAATTGCACCCATGGGGATCCTTAGCATCAAAGATCATTATGCTGACTGTCAACATGCCTGAGCAGCTCTTTGTATCTTGCTTCCATTTTTACAAGTACCTGTCATTTTGAAAATTGACTCAAAAGTCTTAATACAGACTCCATATAGGGGATATAATGAGAGATGATTTTGCAAAAGATTCTAAGCTTCAAATAGAATAATTAGAGAATTTAAGCGCAAGAAGAAGAAACCAAATCCCTAGAAAAGTCTCCTGGCCTCCCCCAAGCAGATGCAGATCCGTACTCATATTTGGCAGCCTGGCTCACGTCTTCACTGACCTCCCCTTTCGTTTTTCCTATTAAAATTAATTTTTCAAGAAGTGATTTTCCAAGGCAGTTATCAGTGTGGATTCAAACACAATGCAATGGATTTCCCCCCCAAGAGTTTTCTAAATCAATTTTAATTCCGATAGGCTCAAGTAAATGCTTTCCATTTGATTCAATAATCCATACACACTTATAAATGGCTTTTCCCCCATGTACTACAAGACAAACGTGGTTTATGTTTCTAACAACTCTAGCTAATAAAAAATTCTAATTTCCTATCCTGAACGGTACAAACACATAATGTTTATTCACCTTTCAACGACCCAGATGGCATAAACAAATGAAATAAAATCAGCCTTTAAGAGCATTATTTGAATCATTAATTCTCCAAATGATTCTTAAAGAACACATAATTTTTGTCAAACTCACAAGGAAAAAAATATCACCAAAGAAGTTCTAGAATAAAGCTTTCTAAATCTCCTGGGAATTTGGCATTATTTCCTTTTAGGGAGACATCCTCTTTGGGATGTCTTAAAACTTGAGCAAATTCTCAAAAAAGGTAATTACAGCAGTTACAGGTAGATAACAGTCAAGAGTGGGATGAAGACGAGGGCTGGATGTGGGTGATGGCAGAGATACCATCTCCTCTAACAGCATCTCGTGCTGTAAGCTCATAGGATGGAGTAAAGCGTAGACAGGAGGGTGTTCGGTGCAGGGTGAAGCCTCACGTGGTGAGCACCTTCACAGGACATGGAGCAAAAAGCAACAGTCAGAGAGGGAGGGAGGTGCTTGGCTCACCTCTGTTTTCATACAGATTTAAATTGAAAGCGGGGAGGTTTAGATTAAATATCAGGAGGAGGTTCTTCCCGGAGAGGGTGGGGAGGCACTGGGACAGGTTGCCCAGAGAAGCTGTGGATGCACCATCCCTGGAAGTGTCCAAGGCCAGGCTGGATGAGGCTGGGAGCAACCTGGTCTAGTGGAAGGTGTCCCTGCCCATGGCACAGGGTGGGACTGGATGGTCTTTAAGGTCCCTTCCAACCCAAACCACTCTGTGATTCATAACTATCTTCAAGTCAGTCAAACCTCCAAGCCTGTGCTGGGAGCATGACCAGGTAGCATTTCTAGAGCCCATTGAATTCTGGATCCATCACATCAATATTGACTGAATAAAAGGCAAATTTAATGCTTGATTTTTAATAGCCTGTTTTTAAGGTTATCCAGGATGACAGTGTTAACACAAAAGATTACAATTTGATATTATCCTGTTAATATTGAACTTACCTATTGTACATTAGTTTTGCAGCTGCAATTCTACTTAAATAGCAGCTTCTGAGAGGATTTCTTCTGTAAGTTCTTGTCCTAACGATAGCAATAATCTTTCAGTGTTTAGAACAGAATACCATCTTACAGACCAGCTCTGATGACAATGTAGAGTCTGAAGACTTGACTATGACTACAAAGCTTTTGGCTGTTAAAACACTGTGCCTAATAATAAATGGTTTAAATATCTCTTG
Source organism: Eurypyga helias (assembly GCF_000690775.1). Classification (NCBI taxonomy): domain Eukaryota; kingdom Metazoa; phylum Chordata; class Aves; order Eurypygiformes; family Eurypygidae; genus Eurypyga; species Eurypyga helias. The sequence continues at coordinate 22,147 of NW_010243355.1, read as the reverse complement.
TAAGAGAAATGCTTTGCATATGACTACACAGAGAGATAAATATCCCCAACACATAATGAAATGCTTGGTAAAACCTGTACCTTTGCAGAGCATTAATGCCATGTGCCCCAACCTGCAGCAGAAATCAAACTATCTCCCAGTCACCAAAAATTCAGTAATTCATGCAATAGAGTCTAAAAGCAACTGTAAGAAAGCACAAAAGAACTTCAAACTCACATCCTACCCTGCTGCAGGGAGTCGGTCCGTCCCAGTAGCAGGACTCTGTATCCGCCTCACTGAGTATCATGAGACTCCTCCTGGACCTTCTCTCTGACCTCTCCAGGGTATTAAATTGTTTAGTTAACAATGTCAGAGTGCCTTTAACTCAAGACAGGCACTACACCACAAGTGTCCAAGTCACATCATCTCGACAACCACCGTTTTCGTTTGACTCATTCTACTTCAGTAAGAGCAGCAGCTTGCATTTACCATGCAACATTTCATCTTGTTTTATATTCACACTCCTTACGAACCCTTGGAATTAAGCTTTGCATTACTGCAACACTTCAAAATCAAAACACTACTTTGCTGTATCCTTATATAGATATAGAGAAATTTAAAGATTTAGCTGCCACTACACGCAAGACTTATGCTGAGATCAGGAAAGAACTGTGTCCCATGCTCTTATCCCCCTTCTGTCACTCCAGATCTTCAACATGAGATATATCTGTGGGACAGTTGTTCCATTACAAAGTTATTCTCGAACTTACTCCTCTTTCCCAGCTCGCTACCGTGAACTGCAGATGGCAGGAGAACTGCCAGAACAGGAGACAATACAGCCAAGGAGGCCCCTTCCTGCTCCGGCTGGAAACGGGTCATGGCTCTGGCAGAAGTACACCAACACCTGATCCACGGGAAATACACTAGAGCTGAAATTTCTGTTTATGTAGAAAAGACTAATTTCTTGGGAATAATCGGTTTCATTGCATAATCAAATTAATGGATTAGTAACATTAGGAACTTCATGTTAGTAGTTGCTACCTGCCGCTGCCCGTGGTTAATGAACTTGGGAAAAAAGAAGACGAAAACCTTTCCCTGTTTTCACACGCCCATCATTCCCACTCTACAGAGGAGGGCTCATTTGTAGAAATATACGCAAATACATACGATTCAGTGACAAGTAAACGAGCACACCGAGTTCCTTTTGACTTTCGTTACGTGGGATCTGAAGAGCAGCGCTGTCTGAACCGTACCCCTTGTCTGTGCAAAGCATCCGCTGTACCGCGAGGGCTTCGGATGGCTGGATGTGATCGGATGCGCTCAGACTTGCACACACAATGCAGAACAAGATTAATTCTGGAGACGTGCTGCTGCCATGCACTGTCCCTTCCAGTTCCTCAGACATCTGTACGTGCTGCAGGGAGCTCTGATCGCTGCCACAGAACACACTTTATACTTCTCAGCAGTCATTCTCAGAATTTCCATTTGGGGGATAGAATCAGATTTTGTGCAGAGAAGCATTCAGTTATTATGATTTATGAAAATTATTTTAGAAGCTGGATGCTGAATATTTTATTAACATAAACATCAAGTTTCTAAAATTTGCTGTTTTCAAGTTCCACTCTGAAGCAGAAGCAATAACATAGGAGACACACACCAAAAAGATGTTACCTGTATTGCAAAGAACTGACAATTTTTAATTTCCTGCCAAAAATGCTGAATGATCATACAACCAAGCAACTTCACTTTCCTTCTTGCCTTGAACATCGCTCTCAGATCACATTCTCATTTGCATCAAAGTTCCCCTATTTTTCCGTGTCCAAACTACAGCTATTTTATCTTAATCATTTTTTCCTTGTGAGTTTAGGCCTAGAGTAGTCATAAGGATCCTAAAACATCTTCCCAAACAAACACTCAAAAATTTTTAATTGCTGTGTCTCTTTGGAAAAACGCTAATCTAAAGATTTCTGATAGAAAAGCTGTGGCGAACACAAGGCCTTGATTACTGGTTTGTAGAATGGCTGCAGTAAAAGGCATAGCTGCCCCGAAGTTGAACAAGTTATTTATATCTAAGATGAGTAAAATTTGCAACACAAACGTATTTAAAAAATTCTAACCATCCTCAGAAGTAAATGGCTAAACCATACCCCTACAAAAACAAACAGAATGATGAACTGAAAAGCTCATAATGAAAGTCCAAAACTTGCTGCCTCAAGTATTAAAACAATATATTAAGTATTAATTTTTGTTTTACTTTGCTATTTGAGCAATTCATATGAAATCTGTTTTCAATCTCAATTTCATTATCTGCACAGGTTTGAGAAAACATTAAGACAGCTACACAGAACAATAAATTACCACTACAATTCAAAGTCTTGGCCTCCAAGTTCACCAATACTTAAAACCATAAGCAAGAAAAATACTAATCAAAATCTAAGGATTAAGATCCTTACTAAAAACCTTTCAGCACTCCTATTCACAAACATCAAATTCATACCATCCCATTTCTCATGCTTATTAGTCCAAAGAACTGCCCTACAATCTGATGCAAACTCGTAAATATAAATGAGAACTTATCCAACCATGCGTTTATTCATAGCTTCTCCTTAATTTTGAGGTTTTCTCCTCTTTGTTTATATTTCCTTTACCAGATTACAATTAATCCTTCTCCAGATTGCTACTGAGTTCTCTGTTACTTCATCAAATGTCACTAAGACTCAACCTCCAGTAACAAGAAGTGCATTTAAGCTCTGGTTAAATGCAGAGTTAAGTTCAAAACAACGTAGAAACAAAGCCTTTAGAATAAAATTCATTTATCAACACACAAAAAAGGTTACCTTTAGCCACGAGTAGTTCTTAAAATTATATTTCCATTTGTGAAACAATTGCAATATACATATAACATAAGTATTAATGAACTATAATACATAAATCCTCTCTTGTATTTAAAATATATTTCAGTAAGATATATTTTTAATATCAGAGCACCAAATCCCATGTTCCCATACCAGACTTCCACTGGGCTTAACAAAATTTACTTTCACTGAGAGCACAGATAACAGAAGAATCACAGACACATTAAAGGTGGCAGATGCAGGAGCTGATTAAAGTCAAAGTACATACAAATAACAAGAAATGAGTCACTACCTTTCTTTTTGGAGTCTTTCTTTGTGCTGGTTTTAACAGCCACTTGAAGTTCTGTCTCAGTTGACATCCTATATCCTTAGTCCTCTTCACACAGATCCAGGATCTCGGTCAGGCTCATTTAGAACGTCTCTCCAAGAGAATAATTTAGCCTTTCAGATACTATAACCCAAACAGTTCATCTCATTCACTCCTTTCGAGTGCTGTTAAAGGAAACAAAAAATAATGGTCATTTTCTGACTTACAACATGGAGAAAAAAAGAAAAGGCAAGCCATTGCAAGCTTACTGTAGAATAAAGCTATGAAGTCCTCTGTCTAGAGAGGCAACTGTCCACAATTTCAGATGCTTAAGCATGTCACCTAGTCCTGTGAGAAATGTTTTGGCATACCTGAGGTGTCTTCACAGGCTAGAGACACCACACACAGCGTACAGAAAACCTGTACGTCGGACCGGCAGTTGGAAGGCAAAGACTGGGAAGTAGCCGGAAATGTCACCAAAAGCAAAACATTCTGCAAGGACCCAATTTGTAAATGCAACCATTCTGAGGCGAAGAGAGATTTCCAGACAGCAAGTTCAGATTTTTACTCCTCAAACGCTATTTCAGTGCTTTCGTTGTCCTACTTGAACAATGGCAAGTGAAAAATGTATTCATTACTCATACTGAGAACATCATACTTTGCCACTCCTCTGGCTTATGATAATGTTTCCAGTATAAAAGAATCTGCCTCCATGTAAACAAAGCTGTAATTCTTAACGCCCATCCAGTAATTTTTCTTGTGAAGAACTCTGAAAACAGTTAATCAAGCCTACAAAATACAAATGGGATAGGGGGCAAAAAAAGATAACATGGAGGGAGCAAGCTGCAGCTTTACGTAATGTGTTTGATGGGGAGACCCCAAATGTGAACCCACAG
>NW_010243355.1:0-18079 GCF_000690775.1 Eurypyga helias | reverse complement strand
CAGGAATGTGCTGGAGCAGGATGAGGGAGACAGGCTGCAAGCTGCACGTAGGACTGGGGGCGTATGGGCTGCGGAGGCAACGAATAAACAACCAAGCAAAAAATAAAGCGTTACTCCAATTCTTACTGCCGGCCCTTCTTGCGCTGAAGGGTGAGCCACCTACTTCAGCCAGCCTGCTGAGGGCAGAGCATCCCGAAGACGCTTCTCCTGATGGTCCCTCACTAAATGCATCTTCTTGTTGCTCTTTCTTTTTGTGAAAGTTTCCATTATTAGCACAATCACAGTGGAGTCCATCTGGCCTGTCTGAATAGCTGCCCAGTTATTAAATTAGCATTTAATAAAGAAATTAACCCAGCATATCAGCTGGTTAGCTGGCCAGAGATTAACTACAGTTATAGTTATTTTTTAATATCTCTTCTCTGTCATTTAAGAAAATATTACACTGCAAACACTAAAATAATTTTGACAGTTTAAATCACTTTTCACAGGAAGGGCTGTGAAGCCTCTAGTACTTTCAAATCCAGGATCTTCTAACATTTTTAAATGCTTCAGTAACATTACACTGCCATGCACTGTCTGAAGTGATTTAATATTGCTGAAGTGTGTCAGGGGCTTTCTTTAATAAGCTCTTCAAATCTTGTGTGCATGTGTATTATAGAATATTCAAAGATAGCTTTTCAAAATCTGCTGAACTGGAGTCTGAATAAGTACCGCAAAGCAAAAAAGAAGGAAAAATAAAGCAACTTACAAATCAAAGTTGCAGTGCTTGCTAAATACAACTCTTGAATTACCTGAATAAACTGAGAGCATTTTGATTACCATTCTCAGTTAGGAAAAGAGTAGAAAAGGACATGGCAAATTAAGGTTGACCAAAGAGAGAAAAAGAATAAGATGGAAGCCCCCAAACCAACAATCTTCCAGGATCTGAAGCGCTCGTTGGACAGGACCAAGGACAGGGAGAGGTCTCGCCCCCTAACACGGTAATGGTGGGACACCCCGGGCAGTGACCGCTGGGCCCCAGCACAGATCAATGCATTCACTGCGAAGCAGCCACCCACCCTACCACCCACGGTCCTCCTCGCTTACGCTCAAAATCCGCCCAGCAAGCAGGGAGGGAAGCTCTGCAGAGAACAGATGTCCCTCGCAATCCCCATCTCCCTCCCCTCCCCCTGCACATAGCCCAGTTTAATAATACGTAGTTTTACAGCACAGTAGGGATGCATCAGTCTTTACAGCTCAGTGGCACTTACTTAAAACATCCCTCAAGTCACAGCTGGATTGACGGTTTGTTTTCTTGAATTTGGATTTATATTTACCTAAAGGTTAAGAGCGTAACTTTGCAAGAACAGCTAACATGAACCACTTAACAAAAGAAAAATATTATTAATAGGTCCATTTATAATCAAATAAAAAAACCCCACCCCAGGGTCAGGAGTTAAGCTACATTTTAATGTCTTAAAAGACTCTTAAGGGTACAAAGCATCAAGAATGCCATCTCCTGTTGTCAGCTACTTTCAACAGGAGAGCTGAAATAGTAGCATTGTAATGGCACTGAATATTTTAAAATAACAACATACAACTGCTATCTCATTTGAAACTCCCCAGAAAAGCTATATCCCCTCGAGGCTATCCCACTGAGTAATATTTTTAAAAAATAAATGCATGTCTATTTTTGGACAGGTTCAAATATTGATTTACTTTAAAACCTAATCAGGTCATACTCTCGCAGGCTCATAGCTCCTTGAATAAAGTAATAGGTATCTTTGTAAAGGAGCACATAAACATCTGTCAGATGCAATCTATAGTTCAAACTGAATTTGCCACAGAGACAATTCCTCCAAAAGTATTGGTCTTTATGTAAGCTACGTTAGTAAACTTTCATATACTGTCCATATTTCAGCCGTTTATTACCCAGATGAGAATGGCAGTCAATCTGCTCTTCACTGCAACAGCTTTTATTGTCTCCTCCAATCTAGGTCACCGTTGTTAAATACTACAGTCTTCCAACTGTGGGAAGTACTGCAGCATGTGTTTTATCAATGAGATGCTATTTTCTTTGATCAGTTCTGCCACATCTCTCTTCCTGGTCTAAAGACAAAATTTTGTTAGCTGTGTTTTAAAAACATAAAAATCCATCATCTCACACACATCCAACCCTAAGAATCTTCTCACGTGCTGCATTCCAGCTATTACAGTGTTATGTGTGTGCCTCAGCTTTTCCTAAAGAGGATTCAGAGCTCTTCGTTTTAACAAAACACTGACATTTTCTGTTCCCTTATTAAGTAGCTACAGTAGGAACACAATCAGCGCATTCTGGAATTAACTGGCTTTTAATTCCAAGAGAAGTCTTAAGCCTGCATTTTGTATTACTCCTACGTCGGCATAAAACCTAAAGCCTTAGTGAAGAAATATATTTGTAAATTCACTTTGCAGTTAGGATTAACGCAGGTTGGACCTTTTATGCAAAAGGAAATTAGTCACATGCTCCACCCGCCTCCCCCACGCATTTGTAGAACAACGATTTCTGTCAAATCATTTGTCTTTTCAAGCATGCTTGAGCGAGCTCATGAATGGGTTATTAGGCGACTTCCCCTGGCCTGAGTTATGAAGCAGGTCAGATAAGACGATCATAATACTTCCCCCCTCTGGCTTTAAAATACATGAATTTATTAATTTTCTTCAGGGCTTCAAAACCTAAGAAATTCCCTCCTCTGAAACCAGTTTCCATCTGCTTATGTAAAGGAAAAGCTGTCTTAGAATGGATTTGTAACTAAGCCCCGGCATTCCCTAGGTATTTAAGTTCTCCACAGCCCCAAAGCGTGATTTGACAGGCTCTTCACAAGAGGATGGTACCTCCCCCAGCCTGGTTTGACAAAACAAAAACCACGCTACCATCCTTAGCTCTTGCTTTTATAGCTCTGAAGCCTTGCAATACATTTCCTTCCCTCCAAAGCACACAATATAATAATCCGTAAGGGAGCATTTACGTCCATGATGTTGCAAGTGTTAAACAAAGCCCAAACATATTAAAAGGGAAAAAGAAAGGTGACCAAACTATTTTAAAGTGTTGTCATCCTGGAAAACTGAAAACAGTTCAAGCATGAAGACCTGCTCTCCAGGGAGAAAAATGTTATCAACTTCTCATCTGACCATGCTGCTCTCCAGGGAGAAAAATGTTACTCATCAACTTCTCATCTGACCACGAAGTCTAACACAGAGAACATCAGTGAGACTGGAAAAACTCCTCCTGGCCTCCAGTGCCCTTTAACCCTCCAGAGAGAGGAGGCCATGAAACTCTCTGGAGCTCCTCACAGTATTTTGTACTCATCAGCTCATTTCCCTAATGGTCAGGTCTTGTGAACACCCTGCAGGAAGCTCCTAGGTATCAGAGTACAAATCTGTACAGAAGGCTCTATGCTAATTCCAAACTGAATCCAAGGGACTGGTCCAAAAACTACTGATGTATTTCAGTTAATAAGACCCATAGGTAAGAACCAGAAAATGATGGAGATGAGGTAAAAGAGGGAGTTTAAGATACTGGCAATGAGGAGGAAAAAAAAAGCAAAGAGGAGATGTCCGGGTAGGTACTTCATTAAAGCAAATTCTAAAACAATGTGTTTAGCAGCAAAAATCTCAGCCAGCTCGTGCGCTAAAATTCTGGCTAGCCTACAAAAGAAACCAATCTGCATGAGACTGTTGCATGTGCCCAGTCTCTCTTCTGTAGTTTTGTCATTTGCCCCCAGAACAGAATAATAACTGTTCCTAGTGACACAGCTGAATGACTGACATGGCATGGCAATCACTGCTTTTCCCTGCAATTTCTGTACCGGTACCTCTGTACCCTGCAACGGTAAAAGGAAGCTCACTGTTCATGTGCACGAACTGAGATCCTACACAAAACCATTCCTTCAGCAGACATGGAGAAAGCCAAGTGCCCAGTTCAGGTCGTGGAATGTCCCTCTACAAGGCGCAAATAGTCCTCTGGAACCCAGCACCCTACTACTCCCTCCTCCTCCCTCCTTATGCTACACAGCTTGCAAAGACACACAACTGCCTCCGTATTTCACACCTGGTTTTGTTTGCTCTAAAATGAGCAAGTCCTCCCCTTCACATTTCATTTTCTGTATACAAAGATGAAGGGAGGAGATTTATGTGCTTATAAATATATGTATTTATACTGCCCGTTACCATGTCTGAGGTGAGACACCAGTCCAATACGTCCTGATTAAGGCTCTTATTTCTTCTGACATCAGAAAACTACTCAGCACTCAAACCATATTATTTCATTTCCTATTGTATATAGTTGCTATTGGTTTAGTTGTATTTATAAAATAATTCTCATCTCCTGAAAGCAAGAAGCTTGTTTTCAAAAACCTACATGTAACAAGGACAATAACACATTTTATTGAATTTATTGTAGTTTACAATATGCTTCATTATTCTATCTCTAGGGCATCTTTCAGGCACGTTACCCAGTTCCTCAGATGGTGTAAAGAGCACCATTGAAGCTGATTTACCACTAGAAGAGCATCTTGCCAAAAAAAATTGACCTATAAAATATTTCCAAAGTAAGATGTTTATTAGTATTCCAACAACAGCAGTAATAATTACTGAAATTCCTCCTGGAAATCACTCCATGTTGTGGTGAATACTACACTCCACCTCACCAATTATACACCAGAAGCATTAGGAGTTTTCTACACGTTAGAAAACGTTGACTGGATTAAAAAGATGCTTTTCACAGGAATGAATTTATTTCAGCAAGGTTTTTTAATTGGAAATTACTAACATTTCATTTTAATATTACAGTTTCTCTTCTACATTATGGAGGACAGCATTCTGGAAACAAAGGCAAAACAGAACACGCCAACCTCACTATAAGAGAATTTTTGAAACGCACTTTCAAAGTATGCCATTTTGCATTCAGCAAGGACTATGTACTGTCAGTTCATAAGTTCTCTAAAAGGAAGGATACTCAGATACTTTTAAGAAAAACAGCTAGATTTGAGCCAGTTGACAGAGACCAATAGAAAAATATTTATATTGTTTCCTTCCACGCTTTTAGCAGAAATTCTTTTGAGAGGACGGATTTCATATAATCACAGTATAAAGCCTTTTTTTAAAAAAACAGAATAAAAAACACACCCAGCACTCAGAAGTCAGGACTTGCTGCTCTCCCTGTCCTGCTCTACTGCTGGCCAGAGCGAGTGCTGTGTAGTTCCAGTGCTGCTGCGTTCCCTCCAGTTGGTCTCAGTCTCATTTCCAAAAATCAGCTGTCAGCTTTACCTCTGTGAAAGAATATTTAACATCCCTTTTGTTAACACCTACCTCTTCTGAAAGCTAGGTGTATACCTGGGAGCACCATCCGGCAGCGCGAGCAGCATTGCCTTCAGGAGACTTGCAAGGCTACAAGGGACAGAATGGAACCCCAAATCCACAGAAAAATTAAAGGCTGGAAACCCAAATGGCAATGAGTGTTATTAAAAACAGCCATGGCAGCACCGTATGCCTTCAGTTCCATAATAAAGCATGCAAGTCTGCTGGTCAGGTGCATGTACAGCCTTGAACAAGCCAGCCCTGGAAAGTCTAGACATGGAGACTTCACTGCACTATCCCACCAGATCCTGGGGAGGCAACACAGGCTCGTGTCTTCTCCTCTGCCCCTGTAGCAGGGGATGCAGCTCCAGTCTGGGGAGCTGTAAACAGGTAACAAAGCCCCAGCAGACAAGAGTTATAAACACTACACACATTGTTCCTTTCAGCATATTTTTCTGCTCCGAGAAGCAAAACTCCACTCAAAGTGCTGTTTGTAAGCTTCTGAAGGGTATGACAAGAAAAAAAAGCGCCCTGCCACTGAACAAAACAGGCTTAAAAAACTTCACATCATTCCTTCGATACCGAGAGGCGGCTATGTCACCAGGAACAGGAGGTTGGGCACACTGGACTAACCCCATGCTCGCAGTGAAACTGAATGACCTCAATGCTTTTTCCTATATGAATTGTGTTATGCCAAGCCTTTACTACACCCACATTACTACACTGATGACCCTGAAGCAGAAAAGAAAAAGAACTTCTGATGACACCGTGTAAGAACAAACAAGGAACAAAACTCCCCAAGCACCACAAATGCTGCCCAGGCACAGCCTGACTGCGACCCGACTTCCGCTAGCAGAAAACTGCCTAACCCCCGTTACAGGCACTCAGGCACAAACCCAACAGCGTCACATTTGACTTCTACTGGCGCAACTCCACTGATTTTCAAGGAGTTGGAGTTACACCAATTGTACGCTGGTGCATCTGCATTAGCGTCGGCGAAGTGCTGCTGGCGTGGCTGATGTAAACAACGCCAGACCGACCAACCCCTGCACGTCTAAAACTCAACGGCACTACCTCTGAAGCAACAAGAAAACGCAAATCCGTACGTTACCAAAGCGGGGTCTTTGCAATTTATTTTTGCAAAGAAGAGCGGCTCTTTTGCGATCCTCTCGACGCCAAAGCAACAGTGAAGACTAAGAAGGGAAAAAGGACAAAGTACACAGTTGGGATCACAGTATTCTGTAATTAGAGCTGTTAAATGATTACTAAAGCGCAGTGGTGCAATCATCCCACTGAAGGAAAGGGAGAAGTGTGCAGTCAGGAGCATCACCAGGGAGAAGGTAAAAGCAATGTCAGAGACACCACATTTTATATTTAAATGCAAATTCCTCACAATCAGGATCTGTGCCTTCTAATTGGAAGAAAAGGTTATGGAATTAAATGCCTCACATCCTGGACAACTCAGCATGTTTTTAAGTGCCAAACTAAGTTGAAGGCAACTTATTCATCTCCTGTCCTTTACAGAAATATCTAAATTCAGCTCTTTTTTTTTTTTTTTTCCATTTCAAGATGACTTTCTTAATACTGCATGCCAGACTGAACTGGGAGTTACCCTCTCATTCATTTTAAATAAAATACAGCACAATACCTACACAAGATCCAACTCAAGCTATACTTTGAAATCTGAAGTCGAGCTTGAAGTGATGCTTTACACTGGCCTTCTTAACAGGTGTGAATTTTGCACCAACTTTTTCAGGTCCCTTTGAGGTTTGCTCGGCCACATGAGTTAAACTATACCTCACGCTTTTCAATTTTCCGAATGGTTCCTGACATCGCAGCAAAACAAACTTTCCTAACATCAACAACAACAAAACCCGATGCCAGGATCTTTATTCACTGCTATTTTTCAACACTCAGCCCATGTTCCCTGACAGTTAAGTATTAGGAAAACTAATCAGAGGACTTCATCATGCTGTAAACAGACTTTTGATTTATTACACCAAACCACAAGACTTCTACCAAAGTTTATTGACTAGCAGAGCAAAAGGGAAAAAGCAAAAATCTTTCTAGGATTGTAAGCTTTAATTTACACATACAAGCAAAATTTATGTTTATGCTCTTGTTCCACAACCGACGAATATTTTAAGTAGTCTAGTAAATGACTTAAGCTACAGAAATACTTATGACAGTTCCACTTAAATACTCCAGTCTTCAAAGCAGCAGTGTCACTTGTGAAGGTAATCCCACATGACGGCTAATACGAACAGCAGGCAGACTTCAGAACACTACCAAACTGAAATATTTGAGAACGGCTGTTAGATATTACTGGAGAAATTTCAAACCACGAATAATTTTCCTGAATTCACTTATCTGTTCTCATCTCATTTGTGAATGCAGTGCCTCTTATCTGATTATGTTATACACTGTTCCACAAATGCCTCTGCTTTGTATCAGGAAGAACGTTAACCATTTTAAATGGGAGGAAGCACCTCCCATAAAAAGTCAGGCTCTGCACATTTATTGTTCCTGGGTAAGATTCAGCAGTGTTTCAAAATAATAAAAGACATCCCTCTTCCCAGAGCTGGAAAATATGCTATAGAGGGATTTAAAATATTAAAACACTCAACAATCTTAAGTCTTGAAACTCTGTGGGCCGGTTGTTGTTTCCTGTATCGTAATTCCGTACAGAGAAATGTCCGTACAGGGAACCACACCAGCCCCCTCCCTGCTATAACCTTGCACCTGGAGAGGTCTGCGTGACCCCACCACACACCGGCAGAGTCAAAGCCTAAGTGATCAGGTTAGGGATCTTGTAAGAGGAACTACTTAAAAGAAAACGGGGGAAAAAAATAGTCAAACCACTGCCAGGCTAAAACATCAGGGAAGAAGAGATGTTCTTGATTATTCAGATGGGGAACTGCTAAGCTGCAAACGCATATACAGACCTGGACGAGCGGGAACGCATCACAAAACCATGCTTGCTTTCTAACCATTTTTAAAACCCACCCAAGTAGCATGCAGTGAGGAACCGTTCACCTTCCACTGTCATGCTACAGTTTATTCTCTCTTGGAAGCAATTACAGGACAAATGCCAAGCTACAGAAGGTATTTTTCCAGCAGCAGCATCTGGCTTCTTGGCAGACTCCTCAGGCAATTTTACTGGAAGCTTTAGAGATGCTATTGGGTCAGTCCTAGCTGTATTGCTCATGAGCTGTCTGGCAGTTTCTTCTTCCTAGATGTCATAATCCTTCTGATTTACCTTGAAGGAATTAGCACACTTTTATTCATTTCAAAAACAGTTGACCTGCAAGGCTTTTATAGGCTATCTACAGAGACATGGTAAAAACTGCTGGTGTAAATCTGTGTACCTTCGAGCCAGCAGCATTTCGGCATCCATTGCCTAATGCACTATCAAGAAAACAAGGAAGCCTAGCAAAAACTGTTGTGTGTCTTTTGCTGGTAATTGAATCCATTTCTTATGATTAAAGGAAAAAAAACACAGAATGCATGAAAAACTAATTAGTAAAAAAACCCAAAAAGTAAGCAAATCTGTGCCTTTATTTAATATGAACTGCTCTCATCTAGTGAGGACAGCACTGTGCTGCATCCTGTAGCAAGGGATGGTGCGCATGAAGTCAAGGAACGCTGCTGGCAGACAGCAAGTGTAAACTGAAATACAAAGGGATCCACTAAGTCAACGGAAGGAAGACAATTTCTGAGATTCTGCTTCTTGCAGCTCCTCTGTTAAATGCAGCGCCTCCGAGGGCAGAATGGCACGTGAAGTCAAGACAGCCCATGTCCTTTGCTCTCCCTCCTGCCTGTCCCTTCCCCCTCCCCAACCTCACCAGCTAAGATCTGCATTATTCTGCAGCTGTGATCATGATTAATCCTCATCCAGAAGGATGAAAGACAGGATGCTGGTTTTACCCTCCCTCTTTGCATACCAACAAAATCAAGTCCACAACAAAAAGGCTTTATGTCAGTTTAGAGCCGTTCCCTCGAATTAATACAGAGAAAGGGGAAATAATACTACAGAAAGAACATTTATAGTCCATAACACACGTGGGATCTTCCTCTTTCAAAAGACTTCTGTGCAATTACATACAATAAATGTACTCCTCAATTAGAAGTGTTCATTACTACTACTTTTTTAAGACTTTCCCACAAAGATATGCCTGGATGTCTCCTTGTTACTTTTTTTTTTTTCCTTTCCAGATTTTTCAAAGAGCTTAGAGTGAAACTCACAAAATCCCGTACCAGGTTATTTTCTATTAAAAAAAGTCCTAATGCCCAAAGGTAAATATTACAGGTACCAGAAATGTACTCTATAATTTAATAAAGGGCTGTGGATCTTGGACTTTCAGTAGCAGAAGTACACTGAGCAACATAACCGAAGATTGACAGCACTAAGAAAGATGCACATATCCAGGTCAAACAAAAAGCCAAACCGAGCTCTGTCATCAGCAGGGGGCAACTAAATCCAACCAGACACAGAATTCAGACTTGGCTAATGTGAACTGACTAATATAATTCCATTTTATGCAGGGCAAAAAAATATTCTAATTACAGGCCAGTGGTGTTCGCAAGTTCTAAATTTAGGTATCATTAGGGCCAGGTGAACCGTTAAGTGAACTAATCTGAATTTTATCCATATCAAAGATTTGTACTGTCCACAAATTAACTTCTCAGATTCGAACCATGTATTCACTCTCATTATTTCAGACATCTTTTGGATATCCCCACTCATTAATTAAAATTTCTGCAGAATCACAGTACACATCGACAATGCAGCCTGGGTTTTAAAACGCCGTGCAACGGCACACAGTGAAAAATCAATTATTTAAGCTTCAGTAGCTGAACAGAAGTTCGCAGCACACTCGAAACCGAGCCATACTTCAGAGGAGACACAGCACAGATTCCCTTGTTTACAAGCTTGTTTCTGCAGAGCACTAAACCATCTCAGTGATCAGGTGAACATCTGAATACACGCTGAAGACTCAACTTCCAGTGATGCCCCAGATTTCCGTGAAAACACAAATGAGTTGAAAGTTGTACACACTGGCAGAGGGATTCTTGGATGCAGTGGAGACTGTTTTCGATTATACAGTCCCAACAAGGCCTGGCAGCTGAGAGAGCAATCAGGGATAACCATCAAATGCATGTACTTCACTTCAGCAGGGAACATAAACTAAAAATGTATTAAAATGTTGACCTACTTTGTACACTGCTCTCCTCAAACGCCTGGGACACTTAAAACAATGGACATTATTTCAGGGATAACAAAAGCTAATCCAAAATAAAGACTCTGCTATAATGAAAAACTCTGTTGTTTAGCCAGCCGAGTTTGAAGCCAAAAGGTGAAGAATACCTAATCCAATTAAAATGAGAGGGAATTCAGGAATGCAGGATTTAATTACTCCACTTGGAAGGTAGCCAGGACCATTGGGTTAAGCACCCATGCCCTTGTGCAAGTGCCATGGGAACTCCAAGGACTGCCAGCGGTCCAGCCCTCGGCTCTGCTTCTCCTCAGAGCAGGTCACCCTTGGCAGCCGTGTGCCCTCTAGCTCAGCCCCAAGGAAGAACACCAGCTCCTGAGTTTCCAGCAGCTCCTTGGGAGGTTCCTCGCGATGCCCAGCGTTAGGCAGGCCCGGCCTCACCCAGCCTGTGGAATCAGAGAGGCTCCCAATACAATATGGTGAGCCTGCAGACGATGTCCAATTAAAGCCGCCCGGATAAATACCTGTTCGGTGAAGTTACAACTATGTGTCACTAACATTTTGGTTTGTTTCAGTTTATTTCAATTCCACAGACTAAATAACAGGCAGCAATAATACTAGTTTTGGAAGTAATGATGTTTGTGTTACCCACTCAAATTAATTAACGAAAATAATGACAGAGTTACAAAAATCAGAGATGATTAAGAACTTGAAGACCGTCCTACCCACTTCTCTGCCAAGGAGGATTTGTTCTTAACAGCACATTCTTCTGTTCTTTAGCAAACCTTTTAAATGACGCCAGCAGTACAAGTCAGACCTCCTTCCTTCAGAGGCACCGATAGATTCGGAAGAAGTAAAAGCTGAGAACAGTGGTCCTGCCAACTTCGTATCAGTATTTCGAGTTAATTGCTAGGAGATTATCTCGAACAATTACTCCTGTCCCTTACTGCACACACATTCTAAATACCTGTAATCCTCACACAGCTCAATTCCATCAGCGTTAAACCAATCTATCCACTTTAGGTAAGATCTAATGGTAAAATCACATACCATTGGGTTTATAACCCAGACTATTACATTCTCCATTATTCAATATTGCTTATTATTTTGTACTTACAAAGTCAGGGAGATGTGATTTTATTGCTTGCAAATCATTCTTACATTAGTCTTACGCTGTTAGAACTTCACTCTGCTTTTCCAGATAAGCTTTTTGCTTTCTGCATATTTAAATAGTAACTCTAATTATCTCTACTTGATTACCCTCCTCTTGCAAAGCCTTTCCACAGTAACATCACAGCGAGTTCTTCATCCTAGTTAGATTTAAAAAACCCCAAGATACATCATACACTTTAATATAAGCACAGAGGTGTTTCCTTTTTTTGAAAGCCATGCATACAGGGTTCTGTCTTCAGACATCTTTCTTCAAAAACACAGTGAGAAGGGCAGATTACTGATTATCACATTGGTAAGAGTAACAGTATAGAACAGTGCTAGCAATAAAGTCCGTTAAATAAAGTAAAAACCAAATAACACTACTGACATGGTATCAGATACGCAAAGAAAAGGTCAGTTCATCATCTAAAAATATTGCTTCTTTCAAAAACTACGCTTATAAGAGTTTTCTGGATTTATTTCTAACCACAGTCGCAGAAAACACTTTATACTTCCCGTTCATAGGTACGCAGAAGCTCCACATGGCTACATAGTAGCTACAATTCACGGTACATAATGCACAAATGCACATTACAGTAGCCCAAAACACGACAATAAAAATCTCAGTCAAAACTCACGTTTCTTACAGTAATTTTATCAGTATTTTTGATAATTTTTTTAATAAATTTGGCTATTTTGGTTAGTGGTGATGTATTTTAGTTTAATTATAATGGTGTTTAGTAACACCATGTGTTGTTAAAGCCTGACACTTCCCGTTACAAATTCTTCTGTTAGATTCTTATACCTTTACCAAACAGTGTATCTCCTGCAGCCGAAATCTTCCGCCACAGAGCAAAAGCAGCGATACATGCAGTGCAATCTCCAAGATCTCGTCCTGCTGCCCTGAGGCACGAGATCGTCTCTTCCTCCTCCCACAAACTTTCCTACAGACGATGGCCTTTATCATGCAACCCTGATTTTGGTCCTCCAGCACAGATTTCCTCTTTTGCAGCAAGGCTTTCTGTGGAAAAAAGAGTTCCTCTGTGACTGCATACACAACTTTGCATTCAGTCATCTCCATCTGGTCAACGTCAAATTTAGCATTACTTCACTGATGTGCTTGGCGCTCTAACAGAAATGTACATTTTCATGTATGTGTGTAATAACACACAGGAAAAAGAGGCAACACAGGTGTACCCCAACCATATTGCAGTGTCATCTTGAATTCAGCTTGCAAGCTGCATTCTCTCAGCACCTACTTCAGCAATACATGGTAAGAGTCTGGCAGAAGTGACTGTCTTAAAAGACGACTTTGGCAGAGAAGGATAGGAAAGAAAAACAGGAGATCCAGTTGTCACTGTGGCTTTCAGGTCTGTTTGTGTCAAAACAGTATCAAAAAAGGCTTGGAAAGACAAAAACACAGTCCTGAGGCCCCGAATGCTCACAGAGGGCTTCCATTATTACATGCAGTGTGTTATTTTATTAAACAGAACTAACCAACCACACAAAGACACAGTAGTCCATCTTTGAGCCAAAAACTTTCCTTAAGAAATGCGACATTCATTGCCAAGAAAAAAAACAAGCTTCTCTCTCATCTCCTTGGTTCTTCTCCACAAATTATACACCAGCAAAAACTGGTCCTACTCTCATATGCACAACACGGTCACTCCTGAACCAGCTGGTTTCACGTGCAGGGTCCTGGTTCTACAAGCTCTGGCAAGGCAATCAACTGGGGCTGACCCGACCAAACGAATCCACTGGGAATAAAATTCTGCTGCTATGCACATCCAGCACCAGGATACACTAAGCAGCAGCCTGGTGGAAGGCGGCAAGACTGTTCGCCAGTTCAGTTTCCCGTAAGGATGCTAGCTCAAAATCTTGTAACTGCCCACGATGACAATAGAGGGGTCATGAGGGCAGGTTCAGAACACCTGCAGTACAGCCTCTGGTTCAGACAGACAGGAAAGGAGATCTGTCTATGTTCGGGACAGGGTTATATGTTCCTTCTATATTCTCCAGATTGATGACTTTGAAAGGAACACATGCCTTGGGACCCAGAGTAGAGCCATCCCGCTGTGATTTATGCTCTACTCTTCTGTAATGCTACAGCTCTGATAAGAGCCAAGTGTATCGATTCTGCTGGCTGGGTCCACCCGCAGGGCCCGAACCTGCACCGGAATCAGCTCCATGGGGCCAGGAGCTGAACGGTTTGGCACCGTTGCCAGGAGAATAACCGGGACAGATCCACAGTGAGCTTCACATAAACCTTCACAGACTTGGCTGGGATTTAAGAGAAAGTTATATTGGTAACAAATGTATTAACAGGTTGGACATCTTCTCAAAGCAAATACTTCGTATTAATAAAAGACTTTAAATCAGTTTGTTGGGGTTTTTTCCCCAGCAAGACCTAGCCTTCCCATCAGGACTGAAGTGTAACTGAAGAACAAGTCACGTCACCAGACCGTAAGCAAACACAGGTAAGGATGCCTAGCCTTTCAGCAGCAAAGGAACCCTCTGCCAGTCTATTCCAGACCAAAACATGAGAATATTCACCATATTATTGAAAGAATAATTCTGTTAGAAGCTCAGTAAGTAACTCCCCGATTTTTATGTGCAGTAATTTGATTCTATTTTTATCCATTAAAGAACATTTGGATTAACAGATTGGAAAAGTTCATTCACGGCTTTATATCTATACGACTGTTACAAACCCTCCCCCCTGCTGCCCATGTAATTAACCAAAATTACATTCCCATGTTCTTGAAAATATTTAAAAACCATCATTAACATGTGTGATTTCATCCTATTTTACTGATGAGCCCAAAGTTGTATCCTGAGTGCCATTTCTATAGAAATTGAGCGCCAAATATTACCAAGTTCCAATTTTACTGTCTATTTTAAAATATCCTGACAGCATTCAGGCAAATTAAATTTAAAATTAAAGCAAAGGCTCTGTATGCCACTGTAATATTTGAGGCAACAATTTCAAGAAAGGAAAGGCAGACACCGACTGTGCATACACTATAGTTCAAATAGATTCCTCGTGTCTAATGGCATAATTTTTCCTTTTTTATCCATTGAGGAGTTATTTTAAGTCTTCTGCTGAATATATTTACATGCATAATGAAACTTTTTCAGTGGTTCTTTTTTAATTACTCTGTTTTCGACACTGCAAACACTAATAGCATACACATACATACAAATCCACACATCAGTGTATGCACTCATGCACACGATATTCAGGCAAAAAGAATTAATGGAAGTTTTTGGCTGGCTGCTACCCCCTGTAAACATGTTAAATGTGAACAGTGCTTGCGGCTGGGTTCGTTAACTGAAAACGTTGCTGTTGTCCACACAATTTGTGCTGCTCGCATACAAACGGATGACATGTAAAATGCTAATTTACAGACTCATTTCTTCTCAATTTATCATCATGGTCTCTCTCCACTAGGAAGTTCAGCGGTTGCTTACTACAATCCTGAGAGAGTATCTTGAGCTGGGACCTCACTCAGCACTTGGAGATAAAACTCTGCAGGTTGTCTTCTCTGTAATGCACAGAAACCCCAAACCAACCAACAACAAAAACCTCACTCCAAAACAAAAATAACAAAGGGGGAGCGGGGAAAGAAAGGTTTTGAATGAGCTCCAAACACATATTCTGACACGCTGCAATGGCAAATTGGTATCCGAAAAGCCACAGTCCGCTGTGACTGCCAAACATCGCCCCTTCCAAGGGAAGAGGTATTATGTTAAAGCTGCTAACGCCATTGCAGGTAACTCTTCTCACAACTTCAGCTGTGCATCACCTTTCTGTTCATTTTCGTAAAATCCCCAGCTCTAGAGCACTTGTAGTCCGAGATCTGCTCACATCCAGTCTGAAAGCTCCTCTGAGCTCCCACACCAAGCATGGAATTTTACCTGTCAATTAAGTTTGGACTGCATGTCCCCATTACAGGTTGATGCAGCACTTGATAACAGATACAATTAAGAGAGTAACTTCAAAACCACATTATTTCTCCAAACTAAAACACCAGTACTGGTACACCCATCATTCCCTACAACATTCCAGGACTTCACTTGACCACAGCTGTACAAGATACCTCTTCTTTAAAGATCTGTGACATCCAACCACTCTAGAGACTATAGTAGTAATTTATTGTTATTACAATGTATTATACTTACATTATTTATGCCTTTAAAGTTTCTGAGGAGGTTCATCAGTTGTTCCGTTTCCCTTTCACAGCACCATGCTGTACCTAACTTTACACAGGGCTTCACCACCTCCCTGCCAACCGGAGTCCCTACCCCACAGTGTACAACTATTTCGGTATCAAGGATCTATTCTAAACAGGGTAAGTTTTTCGTAGCAACTTAATGCCTTTAAATTCTTTTTTTTAACCTCCATGTTAGTTTATCAGAGCAGTCATTAAGCCCGGGCACTTTGAGGCTGATGGGTACGTCTAAGCTAGCCCTCTCCGAGCTAATTGCGTTCAATTTAACATTCTCCAAGCACTGGCAGTTCTCATTCAAGCCAAGTGTGAAAGTTTTTAAATTAGCTTTCACAGTTTGATTCACAGACAGCAAATGCAAAATGGCACAGGATTAATTTTTCCCCCAACAACACAGTGCAACAAAATAGCCCAAAGGCTATTTTAGTTCATTTGCTTTAACTATTAGGGAAGATTCACAGCACAGAGAGTGCTCCAACAGAGACAAAAGCTCCAGAGGACTTTCAAAGCTTAATATCGCCCCTATTAATTAAAGCACCATACGTTTGTACAGCCTTTCCACTTTGTCACTCAGCGTTAAAATGGAAGTCTAGACCACTTAAGCAATAATCAGTGTGGCTTGGCTTAAGAGAAGAACGTATCAATGCATTTTTCTCATTTTTTATTATGGATCACATTTTTAATATTTAATACACTCTGGTATTGGACTGTAAAACAGCGTATATAGAAATCCACATTTCTCTTGGGAACATACAAATCTTGACTTCACATGTAATCCGACAATGTCTCTTTTAATTGGTCTGCCTGTATTTGCCAAGAAACAAGTTAAAAAGGAAACTAGAATATTGCATCACCTATTGCAAAAAATGATTTGTTAACTCCCACCAAACAATGGCAGAGCAGGATGGAAAATTAGCTTTCTTGGCACTTTATTTTCCCAGCAATTGCCACGATACATACACTCAGATCACATGGTCAACTTTCTGAACGTGCAGACTCTTCACAAAACTTTCAAGTACACAGATTTCCCTTTGAGCAAGGACAAGCAGTGTATATGATCTGCTCCATCAACAAACAGAAAAGGTCAACACATACAAAACCAGCTGAAACTCTCCACATTCAATCTTCAGAAGAAACGTATTTCTCCAATTTAAGAGGCAGACTAAAAATCTCCGCTAAGAATTTAGCTCATCCTGTGAAAGTATGTTATCAGAACATGAGACAAATCCTAAATCCCCGTCCCTTGGATGTGGTTCATGTATACTAGAACGCACAACCACAGCCTTAAGTATCAGGAGAAAAAACATGCAGTTAGATCAAAGTCAGATAACTTCAATGGTCCTTTCCATTATCTTCACAAGTTTTTATATAAGGTCCACAACTCATAATCACTCTTTAATTCAAAATAGTTCTAATATTCTAATAACTAATAATTTCCATCTAATGTAATAACTATACCAATAGTGGTAAATCACATCACAGATGGGAATTACTTATTCAGGTATAAACAGTATTTGTAGAGAACTATTAAAAATAAATCTATATGTTTCTTTTGCATGCATACACAGCCTACATCTTCAAACTGCAGATTCCAGATTTGATACAGCCCGGGACATGCACACCACGAACAGGTCACAAAAGTCAAAGGCCCATCTGTAAATGCCAAAATGGTGTCACAGAGATGAGTCTAATTTGGGCACTTTACAGGATTCAGAATACTGATCTCAAATAACATTAGAGTTTTACAAGTATTTTCTGGTTTGTCCTAAGTTGTTACATACTTGCCTTACCATGATAACAAATACCACCTTGTTTTGTAAATAAGAAGCCTTTTGCACAGTAGATTTACAAGCAAAGAACCACAGGAAACCTGTATTTGTTAAACCACACTATTTAGTAAACATACAGGATATTTTAAAAACTCTTGTAACTCTTTAAGCCAACTCCAGCATTACACAAAACTGCAGACACAACAATGAGACCCAAAACAAACGCATCACTGTCAGCGGGCAGTCGAGGCAAGAGGATAATCTTCGCACACAGGATCACTACAAGACCACACAGAAGATCCAGACTACCTAAGTTTCAGTGATATTAAAATTTGATGGGTCTGCATTTTAAATCTCCAGCTGCAGTAAGAATCACCTACACAAACCTAGGTAATAG
>NW_010243354.1:30239-44987 GCF_000690775.1 Eurypyga helias | reverse complement strand
AGTGAGACTTTGAGAAATTTAGGGTAAGGATGAGTGGCAGCTAAAGGATATGTAAGATAATACAAAAATTCACACATTAACTGATATATCAACATATATAATTAATTTAATATATAATTAGCTTTATAGGCTCCACAGTTTTCCCTTTTTAAAAATTAATAACATTATTGAAAATACATTATCTCTGAGCACCATGATTTTCTAGGCCAGTACTTTAGATCGTATCTTCTCAGACTCTTAAGGGCTGTGAACATGTGAAACCTGAAGTACACATATTTAAGAAAATAAGAAGTCGGACACTGACTACTAGTATCTTTTCTCCATTCTATCCATATGAAACATAGAAATAAGTTACACACATTAAGTAATGACATGATTAAAATACTGTGTCAACTTATTAACCCTATGACAATTATATGATATGATAAAAATAGTATGTGTATAATCACAGATTGCCTTTAAGAATGACAGTGATTTCAGGAGCCTCATTGGTTTCAGACAAAAAAGTCAAACCTCATAGCCTGCCATAGTGCAGCATTTGTATGAATATAATATTAATTCAGATGTATTAAGTGAACTATGTTGACAGAATATTGAAAAAAACAGGTAGAAAGGAATGTAAGCACTAGAGATTTCGTTCTCTTACACAGCAGTCTTGCATTTCAGGCACCCACAAACGTGTTAAATTTGTTAGCCTTCTGTGTTATGATGAATATATCCACAGAATATGTTTCTCATTTGTGCCAGTAGAAAATAAGTCTCATTTTTACTAAAGGTACATAATTCCACATAACTACACATAAACTTTTATGTTGTTATTGACACTTTTCTCTTGATGTATTTGAGCAGTTGGAGTGAGTCCAGAGGAGGCCACAAAGATAATCAGAGGGCTGGAGCACCTCTCCTATGGCGACAGGCTGAGAGAATTGGACTTGTTCAGCCTGGAGAAGAGAAGGCTGCAGGGACAATTTATTGCAGCCTTCCAGTACCTGAAGTGGGCCTACCAGGAAGCTGGGGAGGGGGATGATGACGGGATGGGACAACTTCTTACAAGGGCCTGTAGTGACAGGACAAGGTGTAACACGTTTAAAATGAAAGCAGGAAAACTAAGATTAGATATTAGGAAGAAATTATTCCCAGAGAGTGTGGTGAGGCACTGGAACAGGTTGCCCAGAGAAGCTGTGGATGCCTCATCCCTGGCTATATTCAAGGCCAGGCTGGACGAGGCTTTGAGCAACCTGGTCTAGTGGAAGGTGTCCCTGCACATGGCAGGGGAGTTGGAACTGTATCATCTTTAAGGTGATTTCCAACCCAAACAATTCTATGATTCTATGAAAACAAATTGGTTTTATAATGAAACATGTATTGGGATTCAATGGAAATTTATTCAATGTTTAGCTATTCTTACTATCAGGAATGACAGTGTAGTCAGACCTTTAAAATCCACAACAAAATTCCTACTTCCTTTGAGGCACTTCAGAGTCCCTGTAGTCAATATCTTTGCAGAAGGCGATTGCACATTTTGAAAGTTCCTAGAAGAAGATGATTTGCGTAATATCTTCTGGTACAAGGTAGGGAACATACTAATGACAAAAATGCTATAGGATGGCTGCAAACTGTTGAATAGTGTCACAATGTACTTGCTTATAGTTCATCATGTTACTATACTTTTCTTCTTACAATACTGTGTTCCATTTTTTCCCAAGCCATTTCACCAGCTGTTCTGAACTCTAATCCCCTGCTTCAGTCGTTTTCAACCATTCTCACCTTGGTGTCATCTATAAATCGAGCAAACATTGTCTCTTTATTTCCTCACCCTGGCTAGTAGGTTTTCAGTTGCAGAAAGAAAGAGTCAAGCTAGGCATTAGAGGTAGGGAACCCATGGAGTAGATTGGATGGTGATTGGATAGGTCCTATGTCACTGGAGGTCTTTTAAGAACAGATTAAGGAAACACCAGTTAAGAGTGAGCACAGCTTGCCATGCTTTCAGACAAGACAGGTGGCTATATGCATTCTTGTAGTCCCTTTCACTCTTGCTTTCTCTCATTTTGTAACATCCTACAGAAAATGTTGGCTATTCCATCTAGGCTTTGAAAGCAAGCATTTTGTACCATTTCACAAGTATCTTGCAAATTAGTAAAGTGTGAAAAAAAAGAAATTTTATGTTCACTCGGAAGTGATTACAGATTGAATGTCTGGGAAGTCCTGGCATAGTTTGAAAATCATACACTCCAAAGCAAAAAGAAAAAAACTCTGCAATGCCTTTAAGCCAGCTCATCCATTTTCTATTTAAATTCTCTATTACACTGTTTATTAAAAGTATGTCACTCAGAACATTGCTCTTTTGTAAATCTACTTTACAACTATATTTCATCTTACTGTTATGAATTTTTACAACGTTTTTATTGATTGAAGTAACAGCACATTTTTTTTAACTAACTCAAACTTATTTTGATAAGCAACCTAATCTTTGTGTGAATGCCAAGTCTCCATCTATCACAAGTAAGTTTATTTTTTTCTCCCCACGAACTGGCAATACCATCTGACAAAAAATATGTGCACATGGTTAATTGGTTATGGAAAATAACCAAAAGATAAAATATTGAGCTGTCATCTAGTGTGAGTGTTTAAGGGAGTAGTTATAACATTTTTACCTTTTCTGTATGCACTCTGAGAAAGCTTGTACCAGCCTTTCTACATTTCAGCAGACAGATGCAAAGAAAGCACAATGTAGGAAAAAGAAAGTATTTTGATTATGACTGAAATAATTGCTACATACAAAAAATTAAGATGTTGAACAGAGTTTGACTCGAGTGGGTATAGAATATACAGAGGGAACAACCTTTAATTTTTCTTATGCAATCCTAACACTATGCATATTCCAAACTTTCATAGTGATAAATCCTACTGACTTCATATACAACAAACATAGCAAAAGCACATAATCTTCAAAATCAAAGCCCAAGTCCATCTATAACAAAAACCTAATTATTTATCCCAAATTATCACAGACTCTACTCATGCATCTAGTCTTTGTTTACGGAAGTAAGTTTTAGTACATAAAAGTGTAAGAGAGTCCAAGGGGAGTCCAACATCAAGACTACATATGGCAAAAATTCTGAATGGTTCTGAAATTGCATTAAGATCTGTTTATTTAACTGCTTGCATTAAGACATTTTTATTAAGAACAAATTTCCTTAATGTGTTATGCTTCAGACACAAGGTCTCTGGTATTATACAAACAATTGAATAAGTATGAATGATTCTTTTTTATTTCAATGAGTTGATTTTTCTAAACCTTAGGGTGCATTATTTCATTCTTCACTGGAGTTTAAACTATATAATTTCTTACTGTGTAGATAAAAACACACAGGCATTATCACATAATTCAAATAAAGGGATAAATTCAATGGTGTCTGACTGCTCTTAATATAATTTGACTTTTCATTACATAAAGAACAGTTTTTGCCAAACAGGATTACATCTCTTCTAATGTGCTTTTCGAATAGTAGCAGTTCACTGGTGCCACACAAAATGTATCTCTCAACTTTCAGTGTGCAAACAGTATAGGTTTCTTTTCAAAACAGGAGAAGTCTTTGCAGGTTAATTTCATTTTCACTACCTTCCTAATCACTGGGTCTTGAGCACGGCTGTGCAACAAGCTTTCTAGCTTCCCCACTGGTTATACTGTCATTAATTCCTGATCCCACAAATGCTGGAAGAACTGCGGCTAGCAGACACACTGTAACTAACTGCTACACCTTCATAAAAGATGTAGTAAACATAGGGGTGGCTGGAAGGCAAGGAAGAAAAAGGAATTGCAGCACGGCTTTTCCACAAAATCAGTATCTGTCTCTCCCTTACCCTCCAGCCCCTCTTGTTTCTCATTTGACAAGTTTACTTTTTTTTTTTATTATTATTATATATTTGTTCATGACAGTGAAATAAATGTATACAGGACAAAACCAGGAAAAAAATCCCCTGATCAACAGCATCATATACTTAGTTGGAAAGATGGAGCAATTAGAAGTTTTAGAAACTTATTGGATATTTAAACATACACTTACAGACACATGAAATGTATAGTAGAGAAATCCATTGCGTTCAACAGACACCTAACATGCATTTGGGGAAATGATGAAATTCAACCCACAGAGGTAAAAGCTTATTTTTAAGCACTGAACTTGTATCTCATGCAAGAAGATCAATATATTTCAGGTTTAAAAAAAAAAAAAAAAAAAAAACCAAACCAAAACAGTCGTACATACTTGCTTGCATTTTTTTTCTCAAATCTTCTGATTTTTAAAATATTTTTTTCTTTAATCCTGAAGCACATTTTTAAAGACTTTTGTTTTATCAAAGAATAAGGAATGCATGATACTGATGGTTTTATTAAAAAAAAAAAAAATTATAAGGTGGTACCTGAAGGGGGCCTACAAGGAAGCTGGGGGTGGTGAGGGAGTGGGGAGGACTTTTTACAATGGCCTGTAGTGACAGGACAAGGAATAATGGGTTTAAATTTGAAGTGAGGAGATTTAGATTAGATATCAGGAAGTTCTTCCTGGAGAGAGTGGTGGAGCAGTAGAACAGGTTGTCCTAAGAAGTTGTGGATGCCCCATCCCAGGAAGTGTTCAAGGCCAGGCTGGATGAGGCTTTGAGCAACCTGGTCTAGTGGAGGGTGTCCCTGTCTATGGCAGGGGGTTGGAACTAGGTGATCTTTAAGGTTTCTTCCAACCCAAACCATTCTATGATTCTATGATAACTCGTCTGAATTTCAATCTTCCATAAGAGCAGCCCCTAAAGGTTAAGAAGAAATTCCTTAAAACACTCGGGACAGAGTTAATTTCTTCACAGTAGCCTGTGTGAGGCTATGTTTTCGATCTACTCTGAAAAGAGTACTGATAACACTGGTGATTTAATTGTTAAGGAGTGTTTGTACCAAGTCAAAGACTTCAGCTTCTCATACTGCACCAGTGATCCCAAATTTCTCTCTGCAAGCAGTGGGGGGACACAGTTCACACATCCGACCCAAAATGACCAAAGAAGTATTTCATTCCATAGTACTTCATGCTCAGTTTATAAGGTAGGGGTGGTCCAGGGTCATGGTAGTTTGTTGGTGGGCCAGTTGGCTTTCTCAGTTCTGGTCTCATTCAATGGGCCTCACTTAGCCTCTGCTGTGATCTCCCTCTTGGGCTCTCTTGGACTCTTGATCACTCCTGGGGTCTCTGGTTCTGACTCACGCTACTCAGGACCTGGCTATGTATCAGTCAGTGGGTGGTGAGCAATTGTATCATAAATTTTATTTACCATTATTTTCATTACATATTATTAGTATTATCAGTATTATTTTTATTGTATGTTTTTATTAGTACTGTGGTATTATTGATATTGTTAGTGTTATTAGTAGCATTATTTTATTAATTTATATTCAATTATTAAAATTGTTCTTATCTCAATGTATGAGTTTTTCTTGTCTTTTCCTCCAATTCTCCTCCACTGGAGGAGGGGGGGAGGTGAGTGAGTGGCTATGTGGTATTCAATTGCTAGCTGGGGTTAAACCACAACAAGAAGATAACAAAAGCTAGCTCCCTATTATCTTTATTTCTTATAAGATAATGCGAACATTATACTGTCCTGTATTTTAGCATAAATTCTTATCCTGATGAGCATGATGTTTTTATTAAACAGATCTTAACATTTAATCTAACTCATGTCACTATCAATTATCTATCAGTGATAGATAATCTGATCAAAAACACTGATCAAAATGCCTCATGTTCACTTTTAAAGATTCATTGAATAAAATTAAACCTGCAGAAATAGCTACTGTCCCATTTTAGATTTTTTTTTCTTTTTTTAGTTTGTTTTGGGTTTTGTTGTTGCTGTTTTCGTTTGGGTATGTATTTACATTCTTTCAGTGTTTCACTTTTCTCTTGCATATATTTAGACCCCTCGAGAAGTACATCTTTTGCCAGTCATATTTGTTTCTCCTATTTGTCCTTGCTCACTATTAAATATTTCTCTTGTAGCATTTTCTTCAACAAACCTTTCAGTGTTCTTTACATTAGCAAAGCTACTTCTGATATTCATTTAGATTTTTTCCAACTTGTTCCCAGTCTCATGAATGTTTTTGATTACCAAATTAAGCCAACATTATTTGTCAATTCCTGTGTGTAAAAAATTCCATTTTGCACCTCTTACTACAACTTATCATTTATTCAGTGTTACTATATAGTTTTTATGGTATCATCTAAGATTTAAAATTACTTACATTTCCACTTTCTATCTCAGTGAGTGATTTCAACTCCTGCATTTGTATCTCAATTTGTCTAACTTGTAAGTTTCAGTAAATTTTATCATATGCTTAATTTTAAGAATTTAATTGAATTTTGTTATGCTTAGTTATATTAAAAAAAAAAATCCAAAAATTTCCATCTCTAAAATATCTTTCTTTTGCTTCATCATGTTTTTAAAATATCTGGGGATTACAATTTGAGAATGCTTTCCTAAAAGAAAAGCAATAAATAAACAAACAAAAAGCCCTCTCAATTTTCTTCAGTGTTTTACATTTTTAGGTTGAAAATCATTATACTTCTTAAATAAACTTATAAGTAAGAAATCTAATTTTAATCTAATTTAATGTGACATTTTTACTAAGACAATAAAAATTTTATCTGAAAATCCCAAACAGTTGCATTCTCTGCTTTAGTAGGAAGTTTCAAGAGTCTTCATATTATGTTTATATGCATAACTAGCAGAAGAATTTCTGGATGTTTTAAAAATATTTTTCAGAAGTGTTTTGAGCTGACATTTCTTCTGTTCATGAAGAAAATAACAAGAGAATCAATTGACATGTATACTGCACTTTCATTATCATACAAAATGCCCACCAGTGATCCTATCGCATACAAAACATAAGACAGTACATAACTTCCATTCTCATTCATTATTGGTTTTATGAAATTAGTTTAGCTATTTTAGCAGATTAGAAACTATTTGTAAACACCTTTTCTTGTTTTTAAAAAAATCTTTATTTTCTATATAAATATGTCTATTGATCTTTTGCAGCGCATTTTATCAATGCAAACAACTAAAGAGTTTATTCAAGATCGACATAGTATCTGGGTTATCTTTCTTCTTTTTTTTTTTTTTTTTTTATCTAGAAGGAAAACCTGGTTATACAGATTGATGTTTGAATGCCTAGGCCTGATACAATCAAGCAGTAACATCCACAGCATCATGAATTTTATTGAAATATAAACTCTGAAGCTTTATTACCAGCCAGTCATCACTAGTAGGTGATAAAATGGAATTAACTCTGTTAAGTCAAGAAGATCTTAAATTTCATTTTCTCAAAGTAAGGGATTTCAGCTTGGCTGCAGTAGGAAGGAAAGGATGATCTTCACTTGTGATCTAGCCTCACTGATCTTTAAGCTCTTCATTCAGAATTATCCTCTTTTTGGTTTCTGATTCTTGCTATACTTCCCCTGGCCAAACCATAAAGTTAAAAGAAGTTAATGCATACAAAGTTATATAGCTTTAACATTATACAGGGTTAATACACTGACTGGTTCACAGACTGAAAACTGTTCTTGTTCAGTGAAGAAGAAAGATGCCAAACTGTTCAATATTGGCTCCTCCTCTTCATCTCAACATTGAGAAGGTGGGCTAAGGCAGTGAGGGAGATAAACTAATCACCTCAGGTACCAACCATCCTCTGTGTTGAGGGCACCAAAGAGGAAAGGAGAGACAAAACAATGCAGTGCCATGCTTTGTTTCTCTAGGATCAAGGAAATCCCTGTATTATACTTCCTATTAAAGTAGTTAATTGATACGTGTCTTCAGGTGACTTAACTTCAACTAAGTACTGGGCTAGAAACAAAACAAACAAACAAAAAATCACGAGAAAATTTTATGGTAATTTTGGCTGGCAATACTGAACTGAGCCTTTAGTACTGTATAGCTTGCTAGACAAACAGTAGTAAGTCACCCTGAAGAAAATGTTTAGTGCTTCCCTCTGCACCTTTTCCTGGATAGCTTTATTACTTTTAGTTCTACAGCAGAGTATACTGAGTCAAACATCAACTCTGTAGCACACAGTTTGCCCTGACTGAACAAGTGCTGCCAACAGTGAACATTAGGTAGGCTTCAACAGCTTACATAGAGGGTTATTATCAATGTGAACTTAAAGGTTTTTAATAAATAAAAGAGTTTTTATACTAAATGTTTTTTTCTTGGGTTTTTCTGTTTGTTTGTTTATTTGGTATTTAAAGATACCATTCAGATGACAGATGTGTATACTTGACTAAATGTATTTTGGAATCATGACTATTTAAATTTTAAATGCTTTTAAAACTTTTTAAGATATCCTTTCCTTTAATCTTCTTTTACTGATTCTTATTGAATTTTTTGCTTTGTTCTGTTCCTTTCTTCAGATTTGATGATCAACAGAAATACAAGACTGCAGACAATTAAGAGGCTTAACCTACTCTAAGAACTGTTAGGTACTGGAAATTGAATCAAATATTAGCACAGAGGTAAACCATAAATTCATTAGTTTGGACAAATATGGCATTAAAAAAAACAAAAACAAAAACAAAAATCATAACATTTCTGTGTGTTTAATAAGATACATTACAAAACATGAAATCAGATAAACTTTGCAGAGAGATATGTAGGTATTTCATGTAGTAATGAAAATTTCTTAATTAATCCAGAAGTTCTGATGTGTAGCTACACAAAATGAGTGGCTTAATCCAACAGAAAAGGGCACTATTAGGAGAAAATTGAATTTTCTGTTTAGTTATTTGTTTGAAGTTAGTTATTTGTTTGAAGTAAAAGTTATGTGTATGCATATATAAGTGTGTGTGAACATACATATACATAATACAAATAATATATGTTGCAGAAAAAAACTATGATTTAGATGAGATGTGACTAAAGCTCTTTTTTGACTTTGATAATGATATAATCACTTTCTGAAATCACATACATAATTTAGACTCTTGGCCACACTTTGTATGTAAGTTGATTTCATTAGAATTTAAAGAAGGAAGAAAAAAGAAAAGTTGGGGGTTTTTTTACTATAACAACATGACATGGTTAGAAACTTAAAATAACACTAAAAAAAGACACTGTCATATAATCATATGTCTCTGTGAGATGGTTTTTAAGACCCTTGGTTGCAATAAATTATCATGACTCCACTGGTTTTAGCTCAGTTATTTTTGTGCAAATAAAAACATATCAGCAAATATTGTAAGGGATGATAAAATTTTGACAGTCAATAAAACAACGCTTATCAGTATATACATACATGGTTGGATTAAAAACTGTCACAAAGAACAGATTCAGTAGTATGCTGTCCTTGCAATCATGAGAAACCCTTTAAAAATGTAGGAACTTCTAGTAGTTATCATAAAGTTATATAAAAGCATAATAAAATATGGCTGAATACACTGATCTTCATCCTTAACATACTTCAGAAGTAGACTTTTAACATGTAGATTCCTACTTCTGGACCTCATCTCTAACAATATCAACAAAAACACTTCTTATAGCAAGAGGTTAATAGACTGGATGGTCTGTAATCCAGAAACACCCATTTGTCTTCATTGGCTGAACTAAGATGAAACACACAGAAGCAGAGATTGAAAGTTAAAGGGTTGACTTAACAAATGAATTAAACTGGCTCAGATTTTCTTTGAACTTCATTATGAGGAGAGAATAGAATTACAGTTTTATATTCTTTGTAACGGCTGCAGCCACTGAGCCTTGCATACAGAGGCGGGCCTTCCTGAGTCAGGGTCCTCATGGACATGTCCTTCAGAAGTCAGGAAGCTTATATACTGTAAAAAACTTAGATGGCAGCTGATTATAGGTTGCTGAAGGATGACAGTTAAGCTTAGATTCTCAGGATCTAAATATAATACTTTTGTATTTACACTGGGAATTTCTTCCCAAGTACCAGCTTCAAGAATTTGTTGGATTGCTGTGGACAAAGCAATCTCAACACAGGGTATATAAAATTATTTCCTTAATGACCTGTTAAAATAAACTTTTATTTACCATGTGGCTTTTAAGGGCGGGGCGGGGGGTGGGGGTGGGGAGAACCAACTTAAAAAAACCCAAATTATTAAGCAAACACTTAGGGAAGAACTTTTCTTTCCCCTTTCCCCGACTCAACTCCAGTTCAATACCTCTCTTTTTAGGATCTCCTTCCCCTGTTTTTGCTGAGGCTTACACAAAGACTCTCCCAATCCCTTTGGTTAGTCATCTGGTAGTGCAGGAAGCTGAGTTCAGTGATGGTTTATTTTTACCACTCCCTGCTTCATACTTGTTTTCTTTCACTGCTTTGTGTTTCTTATTTGTTCCTTTTGTACCAACATGGGTTCCTCCACGTGCCACAATCCCTCAGAGGTAATTCTGAACCAGTGTGGGCTCCTCTATAGTCCACCATCTCTTCAGGGCATCCCCACCCCAGTGTGGTTTCTTCTGTGGGCCACAACACCTTTGGGGCATCCCCACCCTAGCATGGACTCCTTAATGGTCCGAAGTCCATTCAGGGTCATCCACATCCTGGTGTCGACTCCTCCATGGGCTATGATCCCTCAGAGATACTTACTCTGTCATGGAGCACCTTCTTTCAGGAGTGTATCTCCAGCCATGCCCCTAAGAGTATGCCTTTACATGTACCTTCTCCATGTCTCCTCCCTTTCCCTCACACACATCTCCTTGCATGTCTCCTCAGGTATCTCATTTTGTATGTCCTTCTGTTCTCTCATGTGTACCCTGTTACACCTCATGCCCCTTATTTCTGCTGCCCTAAACATGCTTGAGCAGCAGTGACACAGGCTGCACTGCCTGTGGCAGTGCTGGGGTCCAGTGGGCTTTTTCCACTGCTTGCTGAGCTGGCCCAGGGCAGCTCATGGACTCCCTCCAGAGCCCGCCCACAGCCACTCAAACATTCCCAAACACCCCCAATACATAGTCCCAGTGTAAAACCTTAGACACAAGCATATATATTAATTTCATTTCAATAAGGTTT
Source organism: Eurypyga helias (assembly GCF_000690775.1). Taxonomy (NCBI): domain Eukaryota; kingdom Metazoa; phylum Chordata; class Aves; order Eurypygiformes; family Eurypygidae; genus Eurypyga; species Eurypyga helias. Next base: position 33,940 of record NW_010243354.1, on the reverse strand, counting down.
TGGGGTTTTTTTTGTTTGGTTGGTTGGTTTGGATTTTTTAGGAAAAATTAGACACATGGTTTTTTTATTCAGGTAATGACATATTCTTGGGTTTAATTTTTCTAAATTAATTTCCTTTATTGTTCTACAAGGAAAATAAAGTCTTCCTGGCTTAGCTTGTGCTGCACAGTAAATTGGAATGGTCTAATTTTCCAGAAATTTCTGTAGATAAAGTAGCAACCCTATTACTGAACTTAGATAACCTGCAATTTTGACTTACAGATTTGATTAACTGTAGCTTAAAAACAGTTTCTTGTGCAAACTTTTAAGCTTATATCTGAAAAAAGTTTGGAAGGCTTTCTGAATGCTCTGCAGCATACACTGAAACTTTATTTTCCAATCACTCAGTATTCTGATAACTTTTTTGAAAGAGAATTAGTGCATAGCAAACAGAGAAGGGTGAGCCTATCTTACATGAACTGACTGAAAGAGCTTAGCTTGTTTAGCCTAGCAAAACATAAGATAAGAGGGTGGATGATTGTTCTCTATAAGTACATCTGGGGAAAAAAAAAAAAAAGGGGGAGAGCTATTAAAGATAAAAGACAGTATCACTACTAGAGCAAAAGCATGTAATTTGGCCTGAAAATTGAACTGTAAATTAGAAGATGATTTCTAACCATGAGAAAATGAAACTGTGAAACAGCACCTAAAAGGAAGAGTAAAAGAAACCTGAAGACATGGATTACTTTAAATAAAGGGACGTGACTATATGAATAAGATTCTGTCTTGAATAACCTACAGGAGCAGATTGGACTTGGTGGTCAAGGAAATTCCTCCACTTCCCTTTTTATTTTTGTGTGTGTGTGTTTGTTTTTTGAGGGGAAAGTGTGTGTTTTGGGGTTTCTTTGTTTGCTTGGGATTGAACTTTGTGTGTGTGTGTGTATTTGGTTTTTTTGCAAGGGGGGAGGGGCATGTCAGGGAAGTATCAATTTGTTTGTTTACTTAGGGATTTTTTTTATATCTTGTGTTTGGATAAGTGTGTTGGGAGCAAATTGACCAGTCACAATCAGGTCTTTTTTGTACTTGTTTCCAATGAAAATGCACTTTTACTCCAACCCACAGCATAATGACACTACTGCATGGCACCCACCGTTAAATTTCACATCTCAGTCTAAATAGGTGGAAGAGACAGACTTTTCTTTCAGAGTGTTTCTTGATTTCACCTTCCATTTTAGGTCTTGAACTAGTTTTTCTGATGTTAAAAAGTGGTATAATCTCCGGTAAGCACACAAATCTAATTACTTATGCGAGTGTAAGGCACATTATTCATTCTTTGGCACTTCCTTTGTCTATAATCATGCACAAACATGGCGGACACTGGCAGATCTGGCAATGCACTGTGATCATAGAATCATAGAATGGTTTGGGTTGGAAGGGACCTTAAAGATCATCTAGTTCCAACCCCCCTGCCATGGGCAGGGACACCTTCCACTAGACCAGGTTGCTCAAAGCCTCATCCAGCCTGGCCTTGAACACTTCCAGGGATGGGGCATCCACAACATCTCTGGGCAACCTGTTCCACTGCTTCACCCCCCTCTCTGCGAAGAACTTCTTTCTGATATCTAATCTAAACCTCCCCGCTTTCAGTTTAAATCCATTACCCCTTGTCCTATCACTACAGGCCCTTGTAAGAAGTACATCCCTTCCCCCTCCCCGCCCCCACCCCCCTCCCCCAGCTTCCTTATAAGACTCCTTCAGGTACTGGAAGGCTGCAATATGTTCTCCCTAGAGCCTTCTCTTCTTCATGTGATGTGCAATTAGTTTTTAAACTGCGTCAACTATGTACCTGTCATGTATTAGATTACATCATACGTATCAATTCAGTTTGGGAGATCTTCTGTAAGAAAATAACATTCTGTTTTGTGAGCAACTAAAAATTCCATTTCACACACTGTGATTTTGTTAAGGACTTTTGTTTCATCTGTTCAAGATCTCCATTTCCAGAAAATGTTTAGAAAAAATGAGGGATTATAGGGTAAATTGCCAATAAACTCCCAGTCTTCAATAAAACAGAAGAATTTCAATAGTAAATCAATCTATAAATCAAAGAAAGACTTACATTTTTTCCCATGACCTCTCTCTTTCTTCCCCTCCACCCCACACTGAAAAAACTGCACATTTAATGGGAATTCTTATATGAAAGCAGCTCCTGTTGCATGACAGATGTTGTGAAAGCTAAATTCCCAGCTATATCTAAGGTTTATCTTCAGAAATTCCAAAATATATACAAATGAGTATAAGAAAATGAGAAGACTACAGGATAAATGATATCAAATCAGAGCAGATACACATCCTTTTTGCAACATTAAGGGCAATCTGTCAAAATGTGTTCCAGTTCACATCGTCCGTTCAATTTTATATTTGTTTTCTTCCCAGAAATATGTAATTTTTGCTAACAGGCAAGAAGCTGTTACCCCTTGTATACTGTTCTTGTTACTGATGCATAGAAAATGTTCTCTGAGCACACACTGAACTTCTTTATTTCACAGGAATTATTATGTCTACATTTACAGTGGCATTTCCCCAAATAAATTGTTCATATTGGTTTCTTTAAAAAGAACCTGCACACTACAAATGCTGTTTCAACCATATCTCTCTTGTTTCAACCATATCTACCATGTGGGCAAGGGTAAACACAAGTAAATTAAATTTAACACATCTGTTTTCAACAGCATGTAATTTGTCCCTTTCAAAATGATAGGTTATCTTACGTATGTATGTATCCCCTCACCACTGAATTGTGCTAAAGTAAAAATTCAAGATCTAGCTGAAGACCAATAATGACTGTATCTGAAAAGTACTGCCCATTACTATCTGAAAATACGGGTTCATTCATGTCTCACACCATTAGAAGTTGCACTGTGAAAAGGAATTAGTAAAATCTACCTCAAATATAGAACAAGACAAAATTCTGATATCGGAGAATTTCTAGAAGAAGGAAAACAATAAAGATGCTAGAAAGGAAACACAGTATTTGCAACTTTTGCAAGTTACTTTATTTTGATAGACAGTGGTCTTTTTTTCCACACAACCTTATTCTACATGTCTGCGAGAAATGATCAGATCATACTGTTCATAAATGCAAGTATAAAACAAAGCCCAGGGCTATTTTAGGACCATCAAATCATACCTATTGAGATTTACTGCGTCTACCTGAAAATGTTTTATTCTAGCTTGCAGACCTCTCCTCTCCTTTGTGGGCCCGCATATGACGCAGATAAAATACTGACATGAACACTTGCTTATCCTGATTTAAAGTTCATTTAAGTCTCTGGGGTTTGTTCCACTGACATTAATGGGTTTTGTATTGGGCCTTTTTAGCACACTGGCAAGATCCTAAATCTCCAGGCAACACTCCAAGATGCTTAAAAGGGCATGACAGCAGTCTCACTAAGTGAATAGTACATTCACTATTTGCTTCTGGTGTACCTTTTCAAAATGTACATTTTGTACCAAAAATTCTTCTATCTGTTTATGATAGATACAGGAACAACCAAGATATATGAACAGCCATACTCTCACAGCTTTTCCATTTTCCCAAAACAGTTGGGTTATGGTTTGTTTCATTCGTTTTAAATAATTTTTTTAAAAATTAAATTAAATTAAATTGCATTACGGTTGTGGTTTAACTCCGGCTAGCAAAATACCATGAAGCCACTCCC